>NC_057802.1:207563301-207678908 GCF_018294505.1 Triticum aestivum | reverse complement strand
CGGCGGACGCGGACGGCGCTCGGGGACGGGATCGGCGAACAGCGAGGAGGCGACGTCTGGCGAGGGACGCGGCTACGGGGCGGCGACGCAGCTCGGGCCCGGTCGCGGCCCGGGACGGGCCTGCCGTGGCCCGGACGGGCCGCGGCGGCGCGGGGAGAGAGAGGAGGCCGGCGGGGACACATGGCGCGCCGTGATAGGTCGGGAGGCGGCGGCGGACATGTCCGGCGATGGCGGGGGAAAAGTCCGGCGGCGCGAGGGGAGCGGGGCTAGGGTTTAGACTGCGATTTTGAAGGGGGAGGTGTTTATATAGGTAGAGGGAGCTAGGAGTTTCCAAATGAGGTGCGGTTTTCGCCCACACGATCGTGATCGAACAGCGGAGAGCATGGAGGGGGTTTAGATGGGCTAGGTGGGCTGTGAGAAGGGTTGCTGGGCTGCAAGAGGAAAGGGGGGTTTCGGTTAGCTCGGTTAGCCGTTGGGGCGTCAAACGGCCTCCGAATGGAACGAAAATTGACAGGCGGTCTACCTACTCTTTGACAACACCGCACGCAAAGTTTCATCCCATTTAGAGAACATCTTTAAGCCACCCATGAAACGAGGTCCGAGAGGTGCAACGGGCGCGTGTGAGAGTGTCGGAACGCGAAACGGACAACGGGGAAAAAGACCGGATGCAAGTTTTGAAAATATGAGGATGCAATGCAGATGATGACATGGAAAAATGCAACACGCAAGCAAATGACATGGCAAAGATGACGATTAAACGGAAGACACCTGGCGCATCGGATTCGGGGCGCATCGGATTCGGGGCGTTACAAAGTAGCCATGCACCAACACGTGAACGAAGATGAAGATAATCAAGTCTTTTGTGACGAAGATTCGAGCCCTGCTCTTATTGTCTCCATGGTCTTAACACTTCAACATCAACAAGACGAAGACCAAAGATGCCATATCTTCCATACCAAGGCCGGCATCAATGGAAGGTCCATGAAGGTCATCATCGATGGAGGGAGTTGTCATAACTTGGCAAGTGAAGAATTATGCTCCAAGCTCCAATTGGTCAAGATGAAGCGCCCGCATCCCTACAAGGTTGAATGGCTAAGCGACTCTGGCACTATCCAAGTTGAGCATATGGTGCAAGTTTCCTTCAAGATCGGAGCTTGCGAAGACACTTTGGAGTGTGATGTCATTCCGATGTCCGTTTTCCACCTCCTTCTTGGATGGCCATGGCAATTTGACTGAGGCGTCATCCACAACGGGTGTACAAATCACTATAGCTTCAAGATGAAAGGAAAAGAGTACGTGCTACAACCTATGTCTCCAAGCCAAGTGATCGCCGACAAGCAAGCCACCCATCATGGAGAAAATAGTGAGAGAGCAAACCACCAGAAAGAGAGTGAGCGCCACAAGCCCAAATTGAGTGCCTCCACGATGAGAGACAACAAAAATCTAGTCCTATTTGCCACCAAAAGTGAGATGAGAGAGGTGTGTGAGAACCCATCAAGTGTCATGCACTATGTCCTTTTGTGCAAGGACGAGGCACCAAAAGCTAACACCTCTCACAATCTACCTTTAGTGTTATCTTCTCTATTGCAGGAGTTCCAAGACGTTTTCCCCAATGAGCTACCTCCGGGTCTACCTCCTCTACGAGGCATCGAGCACCGAATCGACCTCATCCCCGGAGCACCCCTTCCTAACAAGGCTCCCTACCGCGTCAACCCCGAGGAAACAAAGGAGATCCAACGGCAAGTACAACAACTCATCGACAATGGCCATGTACGAGAAAGTTTGAGCCCTTGTGCCGTACCGGTAATCCTTGTTCCCAAGAAAGATGGTACATATCGCATGTGTTCTGATTGTCGTCCTATCAATGCTATTACCGTGCGTTATCGTTACCCCATTCCATGCCTAAATGATATGCTAGATGAGCTTAGCGGAGCCACTAGTTTCTCTAAAATTGATCTTAAAAGTGGCTACTATAAAATACGCATCCAAGAAGGTGATGAATGGAAAACCACATTTAAGACCAAATTTGGCTTATATGAATGGCTTGTTATGCCAATGGGTTTATCTAAAGCACCCGGTACTTTCATGAGAGTCATGCATTTTGTTCTTCGACCCTATATTGGCATATTTGTTATGGTCTATTTTGACGATATTCTTGTGTTTAGCAAGTCTCTCAAAGATCATGTCACCCATCTTAGAACTGTGTTGCAAACCCTTAGGAAAGAGCACCTTGATGCTAACATGGACAAATGCCTTTTTGGTGTTGATAAGCTTGTTTTCTTGGGTTTTGTTGTGTCTTCTAACGGTGTTCATGTCGATGAATCTAAGATCAATGCTATTAAAACTTGGCCCCAACCAACCAACTTGCAACAAGTACGTAGCTTCCTTGGTTTAGCCGGTTTCTACCGTCGATTTGTTAAGGATTTTAGCACCATTGCATCTCCTTTACATGCTTTGAGTAAGAAAAATGCACCCTTTGTTTGGGGATCATCTCAAGATAGTGCATTTATTGAGCTTAAGAATTTGCTTACTCATGCTCCCGTGCTTGCATTACCCAACTTTGACAAACCCTTTGAAATTCATTGTGATGCTAGTCGTAATGGCATAGGAGGTGTGTTAACGCAAGAGAAGCGCCCAATTGCTTACTTTAGCGAAAAACTTTCTGGAGCACAACTCAATTACCCCATCTATGACAAAGAGCTATATGATTTAGTGCGAGTTTTGCATGAATGGGAGCATTATCTTCGCCCTCATGAATTTGTCATCCATACCGACCATGAAACACTTAAATACCTTAAGGGTCAGACTAAGTTGAACAAGCGTCATGCTAAGTGGAGTGAGTTCATTGAGTCATTTCCTTATGTCATCAAATATATCAAAGGTAAGGAAAATGTTGTGGCAGATGCTCTTTCACGCATATGCATGCTTGTTACCAAACTTGAATTGAATGTCATTGGCTTTGATCACATAAAAGACTTGTATGCGCATGATACTACTTTTGCTATTCCATATGCCAAATGTTTGATGCATACATCTTGGGAATGCTATTACATCAAAGATGATTATCTTATGAGAGCTAACAAACAGTGCATTCCCGAGTCTTCTCTTCGTTTGTTACTTTTGCAAGAATCTCCTGGAGGAGGACTAATGGGACACTTTGGACACGACAAGACATTTGCTACACTCTCCAAGAACTATTTTTGGCCCAAGAAGTTCTGCGATGTCTCACGCTTCACCAACCGATGCTCTACATGTCGCAAAGCTAAGTCTAAAGCTCAATCTCATGGCCTTTATATGCCACTTCCTATTCCATATCACCCATGGGAAGATATTAGTATGGACTTTGTGCTAGGTTTGACTAGAACTGGAAACGGCAAAGATTCCGTGTTTGTTGTTGTGGACCGATTCTCTAAAATGGCACATTTCATACCATGCAACAAGATAGACGATGCTTCACATGTTGCAAATCTTTTTTGTAGGGAAATATTGCAACTACATGGAGTGCCAAAGACGATTGTCTCAGACCGTGACGTCAAGTTCTTGAGTTACTTTTGGAAGACATTATGTGCCAACCTCGGAATCAATCTATCGTTGTGTAATGCCCGGATAATTAAGCTACAGTGAAACTCTGCTAATGATGCCACGTCACCTCCGTTACTGTTGCTAATCCCTCGTTAGTTCAAAACCGGTTCAAAAGTCAAATTCACAATATGGCAAACAATAGAAGTTTTCAAACATCAAAACTAAAATGTTCGTAGTGTGCCAAATAATGCCTACGTATTTAAGGTGAAGGAAACACACTTTTATAGAATGCATAAATATTTTAAATTGAATTAAAATAGAAAAGGAAAATGAAATAAAGAAAAAGAATAAAACCAAAAACAAACAAATACAAAAAAATTAAAAGGCAGCCGGCCCAGCTCACAGGCCAGGTCGGCCCACCTCGCCCATCTGGCCGACCCAGCCCACTCCCCCGTTCCCCCGGTCGCTCTCTCCCCTTCCCTGTTCCCCCGACCAGGGTCAGAACAGGGGCGCGTCCCCGCCCGACCGCCTCGCCGGCGCCGACGCCGGGAGGGGGATAAGGCCGCCACGCCCCTGCCTCCTCGATCCCATCTCCCACTCACCCCCCCTCTCCCTCTCGGCCTCTGCGCCTCCCCTCCCCTCAGATCCACCTCGCCGCTTCTCCTTCCCCATCGCATCCGAGCGCCACCGCCACCATGGCTCCGGCCTAGCCATGGCCACCGTGCCCACCTCGCTGCCCCACTGTGTCTCCAAGGGCCGCCGTCGTCCGCTGCTTCGACTGGTGCACCCCGTTGGAGTTCGGAGCCATGGCAACGCCCACGACGCTGCTGTCTTCCTCCTCTGCTCCGATGAGCTTCACCGCCGCTCTTCACCAACTCCGGTGACGCCCTCTGCTGCTACTAAACCCCCAAGAGCCACCGTGTGTGCCGCCCGGTGAGCTCCTCCACCTCCCGCTCCTCTCCGTTAGCTTCCCCGCACGCCGTAGCTAGCTTGCCACCGCGCCCATTTTCTATCCACCGCCGACGAGCTCGTGGCCGTCTCCACAGCCGTCGTCATGCTTGCCTAAGCCTTTCACCGTGCTCCTGGCGCTTCCAGGAACCCAACGCACCCGCGCACGCGCTTCCCCATGGCCCCTATGCCCTAGCTCGTTGAGCGCCCGAACGCATCGTCGCCCGCGCTCGTCGCCGGCAGCCGTCCGGTGACCCTTTGGTCCCGGGCTCGTGCCCGTTGTGCTCGCACGCACACGTAGAGGCCTCCTGGCCATTTTGGGTACTAGTTAACGCACAGCATCACTGTTCCCTCTCACGGACGAACTCCGTCGTCCGCCTCTGTGCTCGCTGTCGCCACTCCGGTGCGTCTTCGGCGTCGCCACCACCCCCGCTTGGTGCGGCCCAGCTCCAGCTTTCGAACGCGACCGAAAACACGGTGAACGGACCACCGTCGCGTGTTACCAAGCCTCGCCGGCGAAGAACCTCCATGGGAGAGCTCGCCGGGGCAACTCCGGCGCCCGTGCTGACCTGGCCTGGGCGGGGCCCACCCCTGGGTCACTGCCTAGGGGCCCCAACTGGCCACTATGACCAAAGTCAACTGTGTTGACGTGGCACCTGCTGCCACTGACATGCGGGCCCGCCTCGTTTAAAACATTTTTGTAGATAAATAAAATGCTAATTATTTCATTAATTAATTTAGTTAACTAAATTGTCGCTGACTAATGGGGCCCACCCTCTATATTAGCTGTGTTAGTTTAAATTAAACTCTGTTAAACCCACTGTTGCTGACAGGTGGGCCGCACCTGCCAGTTTGACATAGTCAACTGCGTTGTTGACTGCTGACGCAGTGATGACCTCATGCAGACGTCATATTTCCTTTTCTGGAAATTCCTGTTAATTTAAATAATTCCAGAAAATGATTTAAAGTTTAGAAAACCATAGAAAATAATCCGTAACTCGGATGAGAATGTTTTCTACATGAAAGTTGCTCAAAACGACGAGACGAATCTGAATACCCAGCCCGTTCGTCCGCCACACATCCCTAGCATAGAAAACAGGCAACGTTCCCCTCCGGTTCATCTGTCAGAAAACGCGAAACACCGGGGATACTTTCCTGGATGTTCCCCCCCTTCGCCGGTATCACCTCCTACCGCGTTAGGGCACACCTAACACACTCATTGTCATGTCATGATCCGTCATGCATATGTTTGCATTATATTTATTGTTTCTTCCCCATCTTCTCTCGCAAGACACCGAGACCGACGCCACTGCTACCCAGTACGACTACGGTGTTGACGACCCCTCCTTCTTGCCAGAGCAACCAGGCAAGCCCCCCTTGATCACCAGATATCGCCTATTCTTCTCTCTACTGCTTGCATTAGAGTAGTGTAGCATGTTACTGCTTTCCATTAATCCTATCCTGATGCATAGCCTGTCCTTGCTACTACTGTTGTTACCTTTACCTGCAATCCTACATGCTTAGTATAGGATGCTAGTATTCCATCGTTGGCCCTACATTCTTGTCCATCTGCCATGATATACTATCGGGCCGTGATCACTCGGGAGGTGATCACGGGTATATACTTATTGTTGGAGATCGTTGCAGAAATTAAAAAAAATTCTACGCATCACCAAGAACAATCTATGGAGTCTTCTAGCAACGAGAGGGAAAAGAGTGCATCTACATACCCTTGTAGATCGCGAGCGGAAGCGTTCAAGTGAACGGGGTTGATGGAGTCGTACTCGTCGTGATCCAAATCACCGATGACCGAGCGCCGAACGGACGGCACCTCCGCGTTCAACACACGTACGGTTGGGGAAGACGTCTCCTCCTTCTTGATCCAGCAAGGGGAGGGAGAGGTTGATGGAGATGCAGCAGCACGACGGCGTGGTGGTGGAAGCAGCGAGGATCTCGGCAGGGCTTCGCCAAGCTCAGCGAGAGGGAGAGGTGTCACGGGAGGGAGAGGGAGGCGCCAGGGGCTTGGGTGCTGCTCCCATGCGCCTCCCCACTATATATAGGGGTGGAGGGGGCTGGTTTCTTGCCCTCCAAGTCCATTGGGGCGTTGGCAAAGGTGGGGGAAAGAAATCCCATCATTTCCCTTCCCCACCGATTGTTATCTCCCTTTTTTAGGGATCTTGATCTTATCCCTTCGGGATATGATCTTATTCCTTCTAAGGTGGGATCTTGGTGCGCCTTGACCAGGGGTGTGGGGCCTTGCCCCCACTACCCACGTTCATGTGGGTCCCCCCATGCAGGTGGGCCCCACTTCGGAACCTTCTAGAACCTTCCCGGTACAATACCGAAAAATCCCGAACATTTTCCGGTGGCCAAAATAGGACTTCCCATATATAAATCTTTACCTCCGGACCATTCCGGAACTCCTCGTGACGTCCGGGATCTCATCCGGGACTCCGAACAACTTTCGGTTAACCGCATACTAATATCTCTACAACTCTAGCGTCACCGAACCTTAAGTGTGTAGACCCTACGGGTTCGGGAGACATGCAGACATGACCGAGACGACTCTCTGGTCAATAACCAACAGCGGGATCTGGATACCCATGTTGGCTCCCACATGTTCCACGATGATCTCATCAGATGAACCACAATGTCGAGGATTCAATCAATCCCGTATACAATTCCCTTTGTCAATTGGTACGTTACTTGCCCGAGATTCGATCGTCGGTATCCCAATACCTTGTTCAATCTCGTTACCGGCAAGTCACTTTACTCGTACCGTAATGCATGATCCCGTGACCAAACACTTGGTCACATTGAGCTCATTATGATGATGCATTACCGAGTGGGCCCAGAGATACCTCTCCGTCATACGGAGTGACAAATCCCAGTCTCGATTCGTGCCAACCCAACAGACACTTTCGGAGATACCCGTAGTGCACCTTTATAGCCACCCAGTTACGTTGTGACGTTTGGCACACCCAAAGCACTCCTATGGTATCCGGGAGTTTCACAATCTCATGGTCTAAGGAAATGATACTTGACATTTGGAAAAGCTCTAGCAAACGAACTACACGATCTTGTGCTATGCTTAGGATTGGGTCTTGTCCATCACATCATTCTCCTAATGATGTGATCCCGTTATCAATGACATCCAATGTCCATAGTCAGGAAACCATGACTATCTGTTGATCAACGAGCTAGTCAACTAGAGGCTCACTAGGGACATGTCGTGGTCTATGTATGCACACATGTATTACGATTTCCGGATAAGACAATTATAGCATGAACCACAGACAATTATCATGAACAAGGAAATATAATAATAACCATTTTATTATTGCCTCTAGGGCATATGTCCAACAGTCTCCCACTTGCACTAGAGTCAATAATCTAGTTACATTGTGATGAATCGAACACCCATAGAGTTCTGGTGTTGATCATGTTTTGCTCTAGGGAGAGGTTTAGTCAATGGATCTGCTACATTCAGGTCCGTATGTACTTTACAAATATCTATGTCTCCATTTTGAATATTTTCACGAATGGAGTTGAAGCGACGCTTGATATGCCTGGTCTTCCTGTGAAACCTGGGCTCCTTGGCAAGGGCAATAGCTCCAGTGTTGTCACAGAAGAGAGTCATCGGGCCCAACGCATTGGGAATAACTCCTAGGTCGGTAATGAACTCCTTCACCCAGATTGCTTCTTGTGCTGCCTCTGAGGCCGCCATGTATTCCACTTCACATGTAGATCCCGCCACAACGCTTTGCTTGCAACTACACCAGCTTACTGCCCCACCATTCAAAATATACACGTATCCGGTTTGTGACTTAGAGTCATCCAGATCTGTGTCGAAACTAGCATCGACTTAACCCTTTACGACGAGCTCTTCGTCACCTCCATAAACGAGAAACATATCCTTAGTCCTCTTCAGGTACTTCAGGATATTCTTGACCGCTGTCCAGTGTTCCATGCCGAGATTACTTTGGTACCTTCCTACCAAACTTACGGCAAGGTTTACATCAGGTCTGGTACACAGCATGGCATACATAATAGACCCTATGGCCAAGGCATAGGGGACGACACTCATCTTTTCTCTATCTTCTGCCGTGGTCGGGCATTGAGCCATGCTCAATTGCACACCTTGCAATACAGGCAAGAACCCCTTCTTGGACTGATCCATATTGAACTTCTTCAATATCTTGTCAAGGTACGTACTTTGTGAAAGACCAATGAGGCGTCTTGATCTATCTCTATAGATCTTGATGCCTAATATATAAGCAGCTTCTCCAAGGTCCTTCATTGAAAAACACTTGTTCAAGTAGGCCTTTATGCTTCCCAAGAATTCTATATCATTTCCCATCAACAGTATGTCATCCACATATAATATGAGAAATGCTACAGAGCTCCCACTCACTTTCTTGTAAACACAGGCTTCTCCATAAGTCTGTGTAAACCCAAACGCTTTGATCATCTCATCAAATCGGATGTTCCAACTCCGAGATGCTTGCACCATCCCATAGATGGAGCACTGGAGCTTGCATACCTTGTTAGCATTCTTAGGATCGACAAAACCTTCCGGCTGCATCATATACAATTCTTCCTTAAGAAAGCCGTTAAGGAATGCCGTTTTGACGTCCATTTGCCATATCTCATAATCATAGTATGCGGCAATTGCTAACATGATTCGGACGGACTTCAGCTTCGCTACGGGTGAGAAAGTCTCATTGTAGTCAATCCCTTGAACTTGTCGATAACCCTTAGCGACAAGTCGAGATTTATAGATGGTAACATTACCATCCGCGTCTGTCTTCTTCTTAAAGATCCCTTTGTTTTCTATCGCTCGCCGATCATCAGGCAAGTCTGTCAAAGTCCACACTTTGTTTTCATACATGGATCCTATCTCGGATTGCATGGCTTCAAGCCATTTGTCGGAATCTGGGCCCGCCATTGCTTCTTCATAGTTTGAAGGTTCACAGTTGTCTAACAACATGATTTCCAAGACAGGGTTGCCGTACCACTCTGGCGCGGAACGTGTCCTTGTGGACCTACGAAGTTTAGTAGGAGATTGATCCGAAGTACCTTGATCATCATCATCATTAACTTCCTCTCTAGTCGGTGCAGGCACCACAGGAACATCTTCCTGAGCTGTGCTACTTTCCGGTTCAAGAGGTAGTACTTCATCAAGTTCCACTTTCCTCCCACTTACTTCTTTCGAGAGAAACTATTTCTCCAGAAAGGACCCATTCTTGGTAACAAAGATCTTGCCTTCGGATCTGAGGTAGAAGGTATACCCAATGGTTTCCTTAGGGTATCCTATGAAGACGCATTTTTCCGACTTGGGTTTGAGCTTTTCAGGTTGAAGTTTCTTGACATAAGCATCGCATCCCCAAACTGTTAGAAACGACAGCTTAGGTTTCTTCCCAAACCATAATTCATACGGTGTCGTCTCAACGGATTTCGACGGAGCCCTATTTAAAGTGAATGCGGCAGTCTCTAAAGCATAGCCCCAAAATGAGAGCGCTTGATCGGTAAGAGACATCATAGATCGCACCATATCCAATAGAGTGCGATTACGACGTTCGGACACACCATTTCGCTGAGGTGTTCCAGGCGGCGTGAGTTGTGAAACTATTCCACATTTCCTTAAGTGTGTGCCAAATTCGTGACTCAAATATTCCCCTCCACGATCTGATCGTAAGAACTTTATTTTTCTGTCACATTGATTCTCAACCTCACTTTGAAATTCCTTGAACTTTTCAAAGGTCTCAGACTTGTGTTTCATTAGGTAGACATACCCATATCTACTCAAGTCATCAGTGAGAGTGAGAACATAACGATAGCCACCGCGAGCCTCAACACTCATTGGACCGCAGACATCAGTATGTATGATTTCCAATAAGTTGGTTGCTCGCTCCATTGTTCCGAAGAACGGAGTCTTGGTCATCTTACCCATGAGGCATGGTTCGCACGTGTCAAATAATTCGTAATCAAGAGACTCCAAAAGTCCATCTGCATGGAGCTTCTTCATGCGTTTGACACCAATGTGACCAAGACGGCAGTGCCACAAGTATGTGGGACTATCATTATCAACCTTACATCTTTTGGTATTCGCACTATGAATATGTGTAACACTACGTTCGAGATTCATTAAGAATAAACCATTAACCAGCGGGGCATGACCATAAAACATATCTCTCATATAAATAGAACAACCATTATTCTCAGATTTAAATGAGTAGCCATCTCGAATTAAACGAGATCCTGATACAATGTTCATGCTCAAAGCTGGCACTAAATAACAATTATTCAGGTTTAAAACTAATCCCGTAGGTAAATGTAGAGGTAGCGTGCCGACGGCGATCACATCGACCTTGGAACCATTCCCGATGCGCATCGTCACCTCGTCCTTTGCCAGTCTCCGTTTATTCCGCAGCTCCTGCTTTGAGTTACAAATATGAGCAACCGCACCGGTATCAAATACCCAGGAGCTACTACGAGTGCTGGTAAGGTACACATCAATAACATGTATATCACATATACCTTTGGTGTTGCCGGCCTTCTTGTCTGCCAAGTACTTGGGGCAGTTCCGCTTCCAGTGACCACTTCCCTTGCAATAAAAGCACTCAGTCTCAGGCTTGGGTCCATTCTTTGGCTTCTTCCCGGCAACTGGCTTACCGGGCGCGGCAACTCCCTTGCCGTCCTTCTTGAAGTTCTTCTTACCCTTGTCTTTCTTGAACTTAGTGGTTTTATTCACCATCAACACTTGATGTTCCTTTTTGATCTCCACCTCCGCTGATTTCAGCATTGAATATACCTCAGGAATGGTCTTTTCCATCCCCTGCATATTGAAGTTCATCACAAAGCTCTTGTAGCTCGGTGGAAGCGACTGAAAGATTCTGTCAATGACCGCGTCATCCGGGAGATTAACTCCCAACTGATTCAAGCGGTTGTGTAACCCAGACATTTTGAGTATGTGCTCACTGACAGAACTATTTTCCTCCATCTTACAACTGAAGAACTTGTCGGAGACTTCATATCTCTCGACCCGGGCATGAGCTTGGAAAACCATTTTCAGCTCTTCGAACATCTCATATGCTCCGTGTTGCTCAAAACGCTTTTGGAGCCCCGGTTCTAAGCTGTAAAGCATGCCGCACTGAACAAGGGAGTAATCATCAGCACGCTGCTGCCAAGCGTTCATAACGTCTTGGTTCTCTGGGATGGGTGCATCACCTAGCGGTGCTTCTAGGACATAATCTTTCTTGGCAGCAATGAGGATGATCCTCAGGTTCCGGACCCAGTCCGTATAGTTGCTGCCATCATCTTTCAGTTTGGTTTTCTCTAGGAACGCGTTGAAGTTGAGGGCAACATTAGCGTGGGCCATTTGATCTACAAGACATATTGTAAAGATTTTAGACTAAGTTCATGATAATTAAGTTCATCTAATCAAATTATTCAATGAACTCCCACTCAGATAGACATCCCTCTAGTCATCTAAGTGAAACATGATCCGAGTCAACTAGGCCGTGTCCGATCATCACGTGAGACGGGCTAATCAACATCGGTGAACATCTTCATGTTGATCGTATCTTCTATACGACTCATGCTCGAACTTTCGGTCTTCCGTGTTCCAAGGCCATGTCTGTACATGCTAGGCTCGTCAAGTCAACCTAAGTGTATTGCGTGTGTAAATCTGGCTTACACCCGTTGTATTCGAACGTTAGAATCTATCACACCCGATCATCACGTGGTGCGTCGAAACAACGAACCTTCGCAATGGTGCACAGTTAGGGGGAACACTTTCTTGAAATTATTGCGAGGGATCATCTTATTTAAGCTACCGTCGTTCTAAGCAAATAAGATGTAAAACATGATAAACATCACATGCAATCAAATAGTGACATGATATGGCCAGTATCATATTGCTCCTTTGATCTCCATCTTCGGGGCGCCATGATCATCTTCGTCACCGGCATGACACCATGATCTCCATCATCATGATCTCCATCATCGTGTCTTCATGAAGTTGTCACGCCAACGATTACATCTACTTCTATGGCTAACGTGTTTAGCAATAAAGTAAAGTAATTTACATGGCGTTATTCAATGACACGCAGGTCATACAAAAAATAAAGACAACTCCTATGGCTCCTGCCGGTTGTCATACTCATCGACATGCAAGTCATGATTCCTATTACAAGAACATGATCAATCTCATACATCACATATATTTCATTTTTTTGACTATATCACATCCTTTTGGCCATATCACATCACAAGGCATATGCTGCAAAAACAAGTTAGACGTCCTCTAATTGTTGTTGCATGTTTTTACGTGGCTTCTATAGGTTTCTAGCAAGAACGTTTCTTACCTACGTAAAACCACAATGTGATATGCCAACTTCTATTTACCCTTCATAAGGACCCTTTTCATCGAATCCGATCCGACTAAAGTGGTAGAGACAGACACCCGCTAGCCACCTTATGCAACTAGTGCATGTCAGTCGGTGGAACCTGTCTCACGTAAGCGTACGTGTAAGGTCGGTCCGGGCCGCTTCATCCCACGATGCCGCTGAAACAAGGTAAGACTAGTAGTGGCAAGAAAATTGACAACATCTACGCCCACAACAAGTTTGTGTTCTACTCGTGCATAGAAACTACGCATAGACCTAGCTCATGATGCCACTGTTGGAGATCGTTGCAGAAATTAAAAAAAATTCTACGCATCACCAAGAACAATCTATGGAGTCTTCTAGCAACGAGAGGGAAAAGAGTGCATCTACATACCCTTGTAGATCGCGAGCGGAAGCGTTAAAGTGAACGGGGTTGATGGAGTCGTACTCGTCGTGATCCAAATCACCGATGACCGAGCGCCGAACGGACGGCACCTCCGCGTTCAACACACGTACGGTTGGGGAAGACGTCTCCCCCTTCTTGATCCAGCAAGGGGAGGGAGAGGTTGATGGAGATCCAGCAGCACGACGGCGTGGTGGTGGAAGCAGCGGGGATCTCGGTAGGGCTTCGCCAAGCTCAGCGAGAGGGAGAGGTGTCACGGGAGGGAGAGGGAGGCTCCAGGGGCTAGGGTGCTGCTCCCATGCGCCTCCCCACTATATATAGGGGTGGAGGGGGCTGGTTTCTTGCCCTCCAAGTCCGTTGGGGCGTTGGCAAAGGTGGGGGAAAGAAATCCCATCATTTCCCTTCCCCACCGATTGTTATCCCCCTTTTTTAGGGATCTTGATCTTATCCCTTCGGGATATGATCTTATTCCTTCTAAGGTGGGATCTTGGTGCGCCTTGACCAGGGGTGTGAGGCCTTGCCCCCACTACCCACGTTCATGTGGGTCCCCCCATGCAGGTGGGCCCCACTTCGGAACCTTCTAGAACCTTCCCGGTACAATACCGAAAAATCCCGAACATTTTCCGGTGGCCAAAATAGGACTTCCCATATAAATCTTTACCTCCGGACCATTCCGGAACTCCTCGTGATGTCCGGGATCTCATCCAGGACTCCGAACAACTTTCGGTTAACCGCATACTAATATCTCTACAACTCTAGCGTCACCGAACCTTAAGTGTGTAGACCCTACGGGTTCGGGAGACATGCAGACATGACCGAGACGACTCTCCGGTCAATAACCAACAGCGGGATCTGGATACCCATGTTGGCTCCCACATGTTCCACGATGATCTCATCGGATGAACCACGATGTCGAGGATTCAATCAAGCCCGTATACAATTCCCTTTGTCAATCGGTACGTTACTTGCCCGAGATTCGATCGTCGGTATCCCAATACCTTGTTCAATCTCGTTACCGGCAAGTCACTTTACTCGTACCGTAATTCATGATCCCGTGACCAAACACTTGGTCACATTGAGCTCATTATGATGATGCATTACCGAGTGGGCCCAGAGATACCTCTCCATCATACGGAGTGACAAATCCCAGTCTCGATTCGTGCCAACCCAACAGACACTTTCGGAGATACCCGTAGTGCACCTTTATAGCCACCCAGTTACGTTGTGACGTTTGGCACACCCAAAGCACTCCTATGGTATCCGGGAGTTGCACAATCTCATGGTCTAAGGAAATGATACTTGACATTTGGAAAAGCTCTAGCAAACGAACTACACGATCTTGTGCTATGCTTAGGATTGGGTCTTGTCCATCACATCATTTTCCTAATGATGTGATCCCGTTATCAATGACATCCAATGTCCATAGTCAGGAAACCATGACTATCTGTTGATCAACGAGCTAGTCAACTAGAGGCTCACTAGGGACATGTTGTGGTCTATGTATTCACACATGTATTATGATTTCCGGATAACACAATTATAGCATGAACAACAAACAATTATCATGAACAAGGAAATATAATGATAACCATTTTATTATTGCCTCTAGGGCATATTTCCAACACTTATATACATAATATATGATACCTGTGCTGACTAAAGTCGAGTCGGCTCGTAGAGTACCCGTGAGTGATTCACGGATTGGGACCGAAAGAACGTTTGTCCCGAAGGCCCTCTGAGTGAACCTTTGTGGCGGAGCGACTGGGCAGGTTGAGACCACCTAGGAGAGAGGTGGGCCTGGCCCTGGTTGGCGTCTGCGGTTACTTCATAATAACATGCGTAACGAGATCTTGGTATTTGATCTGAGTTGGGTCGTTGACCTTATACGCACTAACCGCCACGTGGGACAAGATATGGGCAACCGGCGTCGTGGTATCAGCCGAAGCCTTCGTGACGTCAGAGACTGAGCGGCACGCGCCGGATTGGACTGGAACGCCTGCTCTTGTATTAGGGAGGCTAGGTCTGCTTCTGGCCGCCCACGCAACATGCAGGTGTGCAATGGGCGATGGGCCCACACCCCTGCGCGCATAGGATTTAGACCGGCATGTTGACCTCTCTATTGTGCCTAGGTGGGGTTGCGACGTGTTGATCTTTCGAGGCCGGGCATGACCCAGGAAAGTGTGTCCGGCCAAAGGGGATCGAGCGTGTCGGGTAATGTGGTGCACCCCTGCAGGGAAGTTAATCTATTCGAATAGCTGTGATCTTCGGTAACAGGACGACTTGGAGTTGTACCTTGACCTTATGACAACTAGAACCGGATACTTAATAAAACACACCCTTCCAAGTGCCAGATACAACTCGGTGATCACTCTCTAATAGGGCGACAAGGAGAGGATCGCCGGGTAGGATTATGCTATGCGATGATACTTAGTGAACTTACCATCTACTCTCTTCTACATGCTGTAAGATGGAGGCTGCCAGAAGCGTAGTCTTCGATAGGATTAGCTATCCCCCTCTTATTCTGGCATTCTGCAGTTCAGTCCACCGATATTGCCCCTTTACACAGATACCCATGCATATGTGGTGTAGATCCTTGCTTGCGAGTACTTTGGATGAGTACTCACTGTTGCTTTTCTCCTTCTTTCCCCCCGTTTCCTTTCTTCCTAGTTGTCGCAACCAGATGTTGGAGCCCAGGAGCTTGACGCCACCGTCGACGACGACTCCTAGTACACCGGAGGTGCCTACTACTACGTGCAGGCCGCTGACGACGACCAGGAGTAGTTTAGGAGGATCCCAGGAAGCAGGCCTGCGCCTCTTTCGATCTATATCCCAGTTTGTGCTAGCCATCTTGTGGCACCTTGTTTGCTTTATGTCTGTACTCAGATATTGTTGCTTCCGCTGACTCGTCTATGATCGGGCACTTGTATTCGAGCCCTCGAGGCCCCTGGATTGTATTATGATGCTTGTATGACTTATTTTACTTTTTAGAGTTGTGTTGTGATATCTTCCCGTGAGTCCCTGATCTTGATCGTACACGTTTGCGTGTATGATTAGTGTACGATTGAATCGGGGGCGTCACAAGTTGGTATCAGAGCCGACTACCTGTAGGAATCCCCCTTCCACACTCCTTGGCCGAAGTCGAGTCTAGACATTGTAAAAACTTTTACTAACATGGCTGTATGTCTTACGGGCCCACGTCGCCATTGGGTGGTACTAGGATCTTTTACTCCTCGATCTTTACTCTGGGACTTTGAACTCTCTTCTACTCGGGTTAAACAAATTTACTAACTCTAACATTAGGATCCCGTGACCACATTCACCCCAAAGTTGCATAAGCCATAGTTATTCCTTAGAATAGTATTTTGAACAATTCCCACACTGTCATTTGACTCCTTTGAAACATCTTTGCTTTCCGATGGAACCCACGAGGCAGGTCGTGCGCCACATGATGGCCATTGTGTAGCTGAGATGATGACCTATCTGGGTTATCGCTGGCACCCTGAGTACACCATCTACGAGGAGTACCAGGACTTTAACCAGGAGCAGTACCGTGCCATCATCCACCTCTACTCTCGGGAGTATGACTCCACTACTGTGCTGCACACTGCTCATGGTGTTGGAGTGACCATCGATATGGCAGTCCACGATGCTTCTTATGCTGCTCTGACACATCTTCGTGGAGAGTATCAAGCATTGGACACTTCCCCTTTCAGGCACATTGCTATCACATCCGACGTTGGTGCGGAGGGATACTACACTGCTGCCTACTCCACCGTCACCCGAGAACCCTTTCACCATCAGAACCTGGTTCTGCATGCTGATGGGCTGGATCGAGCTAACCGAGCTCTTCACCATGAGTTGTACACCACCCGTCAGCACCTTTACAGTGCTCTGACGCTGTTGCACCCCTTTGTCCGATCTAGAGAGCTGCCGCGTTCTGCGATCTACCCAGCTAGGACCGTGATGCCCCACGGTGTCGGTTGGCCAGATGTGGGAGGCTACTCGCCCGCACTTGGTCCTCTTCTGCCACCTGAGCATTGGGTTCAGCACCAAAGTATCCCCGGACCCCAGGTTGCTGACGTGGAGTTCCCGATGCGACACTACCAGCTTTCAGGCTACACCTACCTCCACAGTTCCTCCTGGGACTGATGTAGTCTTGCTTGTTAGTATTAGATGCATTCGCCACGAGCATGCGTGCCGCCTATGATGTGTTTAGTCTATGTACTAAACTCTGTGTACCGAACTCTATGCATGATCCCTTTTGTAAGATATGCCAACTACTATGTAGTATCTATCGTGCTCCTTTCATTATGCATGTTTCATCATGAATGATTCTTATCCTTGCAAATTTCTCAATGCTGAACTACACATGTTAAATATTAGCAGGATGGTTAGACTAGGTGGTCGTGGTCGTGGTGGCAACGCCCCACCACCGCCTGAGTACGTGGCTAGTATGATCCAACAATTCGAGCTGAATCAACAGTTCATGGAAAATATGATGGCTCAGTTCCCTCGCCCCAATATGAACCAGCAGCCAGCCCAAGTGACTCTGCAAGATTTCATGCGCCTCAACCCAACTGTGTCCGTAGCTCAACTCAGCCTCTGGATGCTGATGACTGGCTCCGTGACATCACCTATGAGATGGAGTCTGCTGATGTAGCCCCTGCCAGCTATGTCACCTTTGCTTCCTTCTTCCTGAAGGGACCCGCAGCTCAATGGTGGGACAGCCACAGGCGTACTCTGCCAGCTGGAACAATCATCACCTGGCAAGACTTCCAAGCTGCCTTCCGTGCCCGCTTCATTCCTCAGGGAGTCATGGATCGGAAGAAACGTGAGTTCCGCAACCTCACCCAAGGCAACAAAACTGTGGAAGCTTATTAGCGGGAGTTTCTGGACTTATCCCGTTATGCTGAAGAAGACATTGCAACTGATGCACGTAGATAGGAGAAGTTCTGTGATGGCCTTCAAGCTGACATCAAGCTCGCACTTCTAGTGCATGACTTTGCTGATTTCACCACCTTGGTGAACAAGGCCATCAATGTCGAAACTGGTCTACAGGAACACCACAGCTCTCACAGGCGCAACCGTGACACGGGCTCATCTTCGGGCCCGCCCTCGCAGAAGCGTAGGATATGGACTCCCAACAGCATGTACCAGCCAACTGCACCTGCTCCAAGACAGTCCTATGCTGCACCTCGTCTGCCTCCTCCACCACCTAGGCAGCCAAGGCTTCCAGCACCACCACCCCGAGCTCCTGCTCCCGCTCCCAATAATGGTCTGTGCTTCAGGTGTGGTCAACCAGGACACCGTGCTAGGGAATGCAACCAGAACCAGAATCAACTAGCCCTTCCAGCAACTGGCCGTGGAAGCAACCAGCCCCGCAACAACAATGCCAAGCCTTATGGTCGTGTTCGTGCCAACCACATTGATCTGAACGAGGCTCAAGACCAGCCTACTACTGTGATGGGTACACTCCTTGTAAATTCAGTACCAGCATCCATTTTATTTGATACAGGTGCATCGCATTCATTCATGTCAGAAGATTTTGCATGCTTGCATGACATTAAATGTGAGGACATGAACGCTTCACTATTAGTGCACACTCCTGTGGGCCAATGTCGGACTTCCATGATTTGCAACGACGTCCCCGTTGAAATCGAAGGACTGGAATTCCTTGTCTCTCCCATCATACTGAAGTCCTGTAGCATTGATCTCATTCTGGGAATGAATTGGTTAAAAGCGCATACTTCTTCAATCATTTGCGCCACTAAGACCGTCCATCTGCTACACCCTTCTGATGAAATAATAAGCTAAAATGCTCAACTGGTTCAGAATGCCGAGGCAAGGCTTTATGCCTTGAACGCATTGAACGCTGCACCCCTCGAGGGCATTGAAAACACTCCTGTCGTTCGCGAATTCCAAGACATCTTTCCTGAAGAACTTCCAGGGATTCCCCCTGCTAGAGCTGTCGAATTCATCATCGACTTGAAACCAGGCACCACTCCTATAGCCAAATGACCCTACAAGATGCCGCCGCATGAACTCATTGAGCTTAAGGAGGAAATCGACAAATCTCTTCGCAAAGGTTTCATTCGCCCAAGTTGCTCTCCTTGGGGAGCACCTTCTCTCTTTGTCAAGAAGAAGGATGGGCAAACCGATTGGTCCAAGATTACTGTCCAATTAACCAAGCTACCATTCAGAACAAATATCCTCTTCCTCGGATCAATGATCTGTATGATCAACTGGCTGGTTCATCAGTGTTCTTTAAACTCGACTTGAGGTTGGGTTACCACCAGATCCGTGTTTGTGAAGAGGATATCCCAAAAACCGCCTTCGTGACTCGATATGGTTCATACAAGTACATCGTCATGTCTTTCGGCTTAACCAATGCTCCAACCACCTTCTCTCGTCTGATGAACTATATATTCATGGATTACCTCGACAAGTTCGTCGTGGTTTATCTGGATGATATCCTGGTATTTTCCAAGAACGAAGAAGAGCATGCTGAACATCTTCGTCCTGTGCTAGAAAAGCTACGAGAGCATCAACTATATGCCAAGTTCTCCAAATGTGAATTCTGGCTACCCGAAGTAACCTATCTTGGGCATGTCATCTCTAAGGATAGTATTGCCGTCAACCCTGAACGAGTCCAGGCTATTCTCAAATGGACTCCTCCGAAGAATGTCAAGCAAGTCAGAAGTTTTCTCGGTCTCGCCAGCTATTGCCATCGATTCGTCGAGAACTTCTCCAAGATCGCCAAGCCTCTGACTAACCTGTTGCATAAGGGCGTCAAGTTCCAATGGATAGACAAATGTCAGGAAAGTTTCCAGGCACTCAAAGACAAGTTGACTTCCCCAGTGCTAGCTCCACCTGATACTAAGAAGGACTTCGTCATTTACTGCAACGCTTCCCGTCAAGGATTAGGCTGTGTCCTAATGCAAGAGCGCAAAGTGATTGCTTATGCCTCTCGTCAATTGCGCCCCCACGAAGAGAACTACCCAGTTCACGACCTCGAGCTTGCTGTTGTCATTCATGCACTGAAGCAGTGGCGACATTACCTTCTCGGTAATCGTTGCGAGATCTTCACTGACCACCAAAGTCTGAAGTATCTGTTTACTCAGCCAGACTTGAACCTCCGTCAGCAGAGATGGATGGAGATTGTTGCAGACTTTGACTTGGGTATTTCCTATACACCAGGCAAGGCTAATGTAATGGTTGATGCCTTGAGCCGCAAGTCTTACTGCAACCACCTCCAGGTTCACAAAGTTCAGCCCTCGCTTGTTGAAGAATTCAGAAAGCTGAACCTCCATATTGTTCCTCCGGGTGCACTCGCTCCCCCTCCCAAAGATTTCCCCAAACTGAACCTCCATGTTGTTCCCGAGGGTTCTCTCAATACCCTGGTTACGAAACCAGATCTTGTGGACACCATCAAATGGATACAGAAATGTGCCGATGAAGTGGAGAGGATTAAACGTTATCTCGCAGAAGGAAAGCCCTCTTTCTTCACTGTTGCTGATGATGGCACTTTATTCTTCAAAGGTCGCCTAGTGGTTCCGAGTAAGAGGGAAAACCTGGATATGACTCGGAAAGTTATGAAAGAAGCTCATGATACGCCTCTGTCTATCCGTCCTGGTAGTACAAAGATGTACCAAGACATCCGTCAGAGATTCTGGTGGTCTAATATGAAGCAAGACATTGCTCGTTATGTTGCTGAGTGTGACGTTTGCCGTCGTATCAAAGCAGAACATCAAAGGCCTGCTGGAACTCGGCAACCTATCTCTATCCTGAATGGAAATGGGACCATGTTGAAATGGACTTCGTCACTGGATTTCCCAAATTGCAGAAAGGTAATGATGCTATTCTTGTCATCGTTGACCGGCTTTCTAAAGTTGCACATTTTCTGGCTGTCAAAGAAATGATCACTGCTAGTCAGCTTGCAACTCTCTATATGTCTAGAATTATTTCACTCCATGGTATTCCATTGGTTATCAGCTCAGACTGTGGCAACTTGTTCACTTCAAGATTCTGGGCAAGTTTCCAAGAAGCTATGGGAACTCATCTGTCATTCAGTACTGCATTTCATCCTCAGTCGCAAGGGCAAGTTGAACGTGTCAACCCAGTTCTCGAAGACATGCATCGAGCTTGTGTTATTTCCTTCGACAAGAAATGGGAGGAATCTCTCCCCTATGCTGAGTTCTCTTATAATAATAGCTATCAAGCTAGTCTGAAGATGGCCCCCTTTGAAGTGTTATATGGACGAAAGTGTCGAACCCCTCTGAACTGGTCAGAAACTGGGGAATGTCCACTCTTTAGTCCGAATATTATCCAACATGCCGAAGAACAAGTCCGCATTATTCGCGAGAATCTTAAGACTGCTCAGTCATGTCAGAAAAGTCTGTATGACCGTCATCACAAAGACATGGTCTATCAACCTGGCGAAAAGGCTTATCTTCGCGTTACACCAATGAAGGGTGCTCACCGCTTCGGGATCAAGGGCAAATTAGCTCCTCGCTATATTGGTCCATTCACTATTCTCAAAAGGCATGGAAAAGTTGCATATCAACGGGAGCTTCCGTCCAACCATTCTCAGGTTCACGATGTGTTCCACGTGTCACAGCTCCGCCGCTGCTTCAAGGACCCAATCCGAGGAGTGGATCATGAAGTGCTCGAATTGCAACAAGACCTCTCCTATAAAGAGCATCCGGTCCGCATTCTCGACCAAGCTAAACGCCACACACGTCAGAAGGCGATCAAGTTCCTCAAGGTCCAGTGGTCGCACCATTCTAAAGATGAAGCCACTTGGGAACGCGAGGATCGCCTGCGTGAAGAATTCCCCGCACTGTTTCCTTCTACCTCCTAAATCTCGGGACGATATTTCTTGTAGTGGAGGAGAATTGTAACGCCCAGATAATTAAGCTACAGTGAAACTCTGCTAATGATGCCACATCACCTCCGTTATTGTTGCTAATCTCTCGTTAGTTCAAAACCGGTTCAAAAGTCAAATTCAAAATATGGCAAACGATAAAAGTTTTCAAACATCAAAACTAAAATGTTCGGAGTGTGCCAAATAATGCCTAGGTATTTAAGGTGAAGGAAACACACTTTTACCAAATGCATAAATATTTTAAATTGAATAAAAAAGAAAAGGAAAATGAAACAAAGAAAAAGAATAAATCCAGAAACAAACAAATATAAAAAAAATAAAAGGCAGCCGGCCCAGCTCACAGGCCAGGCCGGCCCACCTGGCCCATCCGACCGACCCAGCCCACACCCCCGTTCCCCTGGTCGCTCTCTCCCCTTCCCTGTTCCCCCGACCAGGGTCGGAACAGGGATGTGTCCCCGCCCGACTGCCTCGCCGGCACCGACGCTGGGAGGGGGATAAGGCCGACACGCCCCCGCCTCC
Organism: Triticum aestivum; assembly: GCF_018294505.1. Taxonomy (NCBI): domain Eukaryota; kingdom Viridiplantae; phylum Streptophyta; class Magnoliopsida; order Poales; family Poaceae; genus Triticum; species Triticum aestivum. Next base: position 207,656,242 of record NC_057802.1, on the reverse strand, counting down.
TCGATCCCATCTCCCACTCACCCCTGCTCTCCCTCTCGGCCTCTGCACCTCCCCTCCCTTCAGATCCACCTCGCCGCTTCTCCTTCCCCATCGCATCCGAGCGCCACCGCCGCCATGGCTCCGGCCTAGCCACGGCCTCCATGCCCACCTCGCCGCCGCACTGTGTCTCCAAGGGCCGCCATCGTCCGCTGCTTCGACTGGTGCACCCCGTTGGAGTTCGGAGCCACCGCAACGCCCACGACGCCGCCGTCTTCCTCCTCTGCTCCGACGAGCTTCGCCGCCGCTCTTCACCAACTCCGGCGACGCCCTCTACTGCTACTAAACCCCCAAGGGCCACTGTGTGTGCCGCACGGTGAGCTCCTCCACCTCCCGCTCCTCTCCGTTAGCTTCCCCGCGCGCCGTAGCTAGCTTGCCACCACGCCCGTTTTCTGTCCGCCGCCGACGAGCTCGTGGCCGTCGCCACAGCCGTCGTCATGCTTGCCTGAGCCCGTCACCGTGTTCCTGACGCTTCTAGGAACCCAACGCACCCGCGCACGCGCTTCCCCATGGCCCCTATGCCCTAGCTCGTTGAGCGCCCGAACGCGCCGCCGCCCGCGCTCGTCGCCGGCAGCCGTCCGGTGACCCTCTGGTCCCGGGCTCGTGCCCGTTGTGCTCGCACGCACACGTAGAGGCCTCCTGGCCATTTCGGGTACTAGTTAACGCGCCGCATCGCTGTTCCCTCTTGTGTCCGGACTCCGTCGTCCGCCTCTGTGCTCGCTGTCGCTGCTCCGGTGCGTCTCCGGCGCCGCCACCACCCCCGCTTGGTGCGGCCCAGCTCCAGCTTTCGAACGCGGCGAGAACACGGCGAACGGACCACCATCGCGTGTTCCCGAGCCTCGCCGGTGAAGAACCGCCACGGGAGAGCTTGCCGGCGCCAGCGCTGACCTGGCCTGGGCAGGGCCCACCCCTGGGTCACTGCCTGTGAGCATAGGGGCCCCAACTGGCCACGTTGACCGAAGTCAACTGCGCTGCGTGGCAGCTACTGCCACTGACATGCGGGCCCATGTCGTTTAAAACATTTTTGTAAATAAATAAAATGCTAATTATTTCATTAATTAATTTAGTTAACTAAATAGTCACTGACTAATGGGGCCCACCCTCTATATTAGCTCTGTTAGTTTAAATTAAACTCTGTTAAATCCACTGTGGCTGACAAGTGGGCCGCACTTGCCAGTTTGACAAAGTCAACTGCGCTGTTGAGTGCTGATGCAGTGATGACCTCATGCAGACGTCATATTTCCTTTTTTGGAAATACCTGTTAATTTAAATAATTCCAGAAAATGATTTAAAGTTTAGAAAACCATAGAAAATAATCCGTAACTCGGATGAAAATGTTTTCTACATGAAAGTTGCTCAGAACGACGAGACGAATCCGAATATGCAGCCCGTTCGTTCGCCACACATCCCTAGCATAGAAAACATGCAACTTTCTCCCTCCGGTTCATTTGTCCGAAAACGCAAAACACCGGGGATACTTTCCCGGATGTTCCCCCCTTCGCCGGTATCATCTCCTACCGCGTTAGGGCACACCTAACACGCTCATTATCATGTCATGCATCGTCATGCATATGTTTGCATTATATTTATTTTTTCTTCCCCCTCTTCTCTCGCTAGACACCGAGACCGACGCCGCTGCTACCCAGTACGACTACGGTGTTGACGACCCCTCCTTCTTGCCAGAGCAACCAGGCAAGCCCCCCCCCTTGATCACCAGATATCGCCTATTCTTCTCTCTACTTCATGCATTAGAGTAGTGTAGCATGTTACTGCTTTCTGTTAATCCTATCCTGATGCATAGCCTGTCCTTGCTACTACTGTTGTTACCTTTACCTGCAATTCTACATGCTTAGTATAGGATGCTAGTTTTCCATCATCTGCCCTACATTCTTGTCCGCCTGCCATGCTATACTATCGGGCCATGATCACTCGGGAGGTGATCACGGGTATATACTTATATACATATAATATGATACCTGTGGTGACTAAAGTCGGGTCGGCTCATAGAGTACCCGCGAGTGATTCACAGATTGGGACCGAAAGGACGTTTGTCCCGACGGCCCTCTGAGTGAACCTTTGTGGCGGAGCGACACGGCAGGTTGAGATCACCTAGGAGAGAGGTGGGCCTGTCCCTGGTCGGTGTCCGCGGTTACTTCATAATAACACGCTTAACGAGATCTTGGTATTTCATCTGAGTTGGGTCGTTGACCTTATACGCACTAACCGCCACATGGGACAAGATATGGGCAACCGGCGTCGTGGTATCAGCCGAAGCCTTCGTGACGTCAGTGACTGAGCGGCGTGCACCGGATTGGACTGGAACGCCTGCTCTTGTATTAGGGAGGCTAGGTCTGCTTCCGGTCGCCCATGCAACGTGTAGGTGTGCAATGGGCGATGGGCCCAGACCCCTACGCGCATAGGATTTAGACCGGCGTGCTGACCTCTCTGTTGTCCCTAGGTGGGGCTGCGACGTGTTGATCTTTCGAGGTCGGGCATGACCCAGGAAAGTGTGTCTGGCCAAAGAGGATCGAGCGTCTCGGGTAATGTGGTGCACCCCTGCAGGGAAGTTAATCTATTCGAATAGTCGTGATCTTCGGTAACAGGACGACTTGGAGTTGTACCTTGACCTTATGACAACTAGAACCGGATACTTAATAAAACACACCCTTCCAAGTGCCAGATACAACCCGGTGATCGCTCTCTAACAAGGGGACGAGGAGAGGATGGCCGGGTAGGATTATGCTATGCGATGATACTTGGTGAACTTACCATCTACTCTCTTCTACATGCTGCAAGATGGAGGCTGCCAGAAGTGTAGTCTTCGATAGGATTAGCTATTCCCCTCTTATTCTGGCATTCTGCAGTTCAGTCCACCGATATTGCCCCTTTACACAGATACCCATGCATATGTAGTGTAGATCCTTGCTTGCGAGTACTGCGGTTGCTTTTCTCCCTCTCCCCCCCCCTTCCTTTCTTCCTGGTTATCGCAACAAGATGCTGGAGCCCAGGAGCTTGACGCCACCGTCGACGACGACTCCTACTACACCGGAGGTGCCTACTACTACGTGCAGGCCGCTGAAGACGACCAGGAGTAGTTTAGGAGGATCCCAGGCAGGAGGCCTGTGCCTCTTTTGATCTGTATCCCAGTTTGTGCTAGCCATCTTATGGCACCTTGTTTGATTTATGTTTGTACTCAGATATTGTTGCTTCCGCTGACTCGTCTATGATCGAGCACTTGTATTCGAGCCCTCGAGGCCCCTGGCTTGTATTATGATGCTTGTATGACTTATTTTACTTTTTAGAGTTGTGTTGTGATATCTTCCGGTGAGTCCCTAATCTTGATCGTACACGTTTGCGTGTATGATTAGTGTACGACTGAATGGGGGGCGTTACACGTTCTCTTCGGCATATCATCCTCAAACCGACAGCCAAATGGAGGTGACCAAACGTACGCTCTCCACTCTCCTACGCGTGTTGATCAAGAAGAACGTCAAGGAGTGGGAGGAGTGCCTACCCATCGTTGAGTACGCCTACAACCACGCAAGACATTCGACTACCGACAAGTCCCCCTTCGAGGTTGTCTACTGTTTCAACCCGTTGTCCCCATTGGACATTCTTCCTCTACCACTACAAGAGCGCATCAACATGGATGCGAGTGCCCAAGTCAACTACCTCAAGAAGATGCATGAAGATACAAGGCACACCATCGAGTGCCAAGTACAACGACTCGCGACCAAGCTCAACTTCAACAAGCAACCCATGGTATTCAACATTGGAGATCTTGTGTGGCTGCACCTTCGCAAGGGCCGCTTCCCCAACGAACGCAAGTCCAAACTTCTACCATGAGTCAATGGACCCTTCAAGGTGCTTGCATGCTACAACAACAACGCCTACAAGATTGACATCTCATGCGACAAGTACTCCATGAGAGACATCTTGAACGTCAATGATCTCTCTCCCTACCATGGTGATGAAGATTTCGATCCGAAGTTGGATCTTTCCCAAGGGAGGGGAGATGATGCCGAGCATCCTATGGTCATCCCCATGGATCTATCACCATCTCACCAAGTGCCAAGAGGACCTATCACACGAGCACGAGCTAGAGCTCTCGAGAACGAGGTGACTTCTTTCCTTAGTGATATCACATATGATCCACTCGAGACATGGCTACTATCTAAGTCTGGAATGTTGTGCATGATTAGGTACCAAGAGGACCCTCCCAAAGATGCACGTGAAGATGGACAAGTCTCCAAGTTCACGGACGAAGAGAACCAATGGAAGGAGTCAAGAACAGCTCCCACGACCCAGACATCCGGCCATGACCCCGAACATCCGGCCCCTGGAGGTATCGCCTGCAGCAACGGACCAGCGGTCAAGTCTACAGGGCCCGGACATCCGCCCCGGGCCCGGAAATCCGGCCTCCAGCCCGAAAATCCAGACACACCCTATCCAGAGAGCACTGAGGCCGACCCCGCCAGCCCGGACATCCGGCCTGACGCCTGGACATCCGGCCCCGTCTGTCTGCGCACATTAAAGGGCCGAGGCCCATGTACCCCTTCGCCCACCTAGACTATATATACTCCTCCTCCTCCCTCTTTCTAGGGTTAGCAAAGAAGTAGCTCATTGAGAAGCTTTGCTCTCTACTTGATCCCCTTCTCCTTAGGAGTTCACGACCTCTGCGGAGAAGATCCCTCCTAGTGGATTCAAGACCCCTAATGGGAAGACCCTCAAGACCTCCTCACGGAGAAGAACGTGCTACTTGTATCGTCCCTTGTTGATCGTGGATCTTGTATCTCTTTGTGTTTCAAGGACCTAGCATATGTGTGACAGAATCTTGTTGTTTTTAGTGATTCGCTCATGTTTCCCCTCATGTTTTCCCCTCGTGTTCTTCGTGTTCATCGCGGGATCCGCTCCTTTCGTGAAAGATCGGGCATCTAGGGTTCTACCCTACATCATACATGCTAAACCTGTGATGTGTCTGCTTGTTTCTCGTGTCGAATGCGAACATAATATAGGAGAAGAGCACCCCACTATGCAATGGTAGAGAAAGTAATGCAGATAAGGTTCAAGATAGTGAGACAACCCTGTTGGTCTCCATGAAAGGTGATAAAAACGATCTTGTAGGCAATGAGACAACCCCACAGTCCTGCGTTGATGTAGTGTTCGAGTTACTGGCCAGTACCGCTGGCACAAGCTCTTCGAACTCACTGTCTGAATCACTTTGGATTCTTCAGACTCAGCTACAAGCTGAAAGGCATCAGTCAGCTGTGCTGCGACAAGAAGCCGAAGGACTGAGGAAGTCCTGCAGAATTCAGATGCATACTTTCTGGTGCAACAGCAAGCGCTGGAGGATTTAAGCGCCAAACAAGAGAAAGTTAATAAGCTTGCTAAGCATCTTGCCAGCATTACGGGTACCAAGGATATTGTTTCTTGAGCTCTTCTGAAGTGGTTTCAGTTCTGGACTTGTTTCGCTGCGGCATTTATTTGCACTGGTCACCAACTTTGACAATCGGTGTATGTGATATCCTGCTTTGTTCCCTATATTTGCACTGGTGGCGAACTTTGATTACCAGTGGATGTAATATGTGTAATAGCCGTGATAGCCTAGCGTAAGTTGCTTGCTTATTTATTTCTTTGTTGTCTTGTTTATTTTTTTGCTTGTAGTTAGTGCAGTTCTTTTTCCGCGGTTTGCTATATGATGTTAACCTGCTGAGACTGTTATAACTTGTTGTTTGGTCATTCTCGTTGCATTTTGTGTGTGCATTCTTGGAGCATGATATCTACATGTTTTAGGAGCATATTCGTTCCATATTTACAATGGTGCAATCCATGTATTTTTGTGTGCCTTGTGGTGAGTGCAACAAGCTTGTCAATTGGGCTACTTGCTGTTACTGTTTTGCTAGCCTGAATCTGTTATATCATGTTGCTATGTTTACTTGATGCTACCATCGTATCCATGCATAATCTGGAGATGCCTAGTTGACATGTTTTGATGTCCATGTTATTCTATATCATGGCATGCCTTTTGATGCCTCATATATGTCCTGTAGCATATGTTCTCATTGCCTTTAAAATACCTAAATGATGTTCCAGTTTTCTGTTAACTTCATGATGCCATGTTGCGAGCTTGTTATTGATTGATCTGTTCCTCTTTTAGAGTTACTCCTATTACATGATTTGATGTATGCTATGAGTTCTTTATCCACATGGAAAGTTTGTTAATTTTAGACTTCATATGACCTCTGTTCCAAGCTTGCAAACATGTCTACTTAATGATGTTTCTGCCATGTCCAGTAATTTCCGAATCTGTTATTATTTGCAATCTTGTCATGTTGTTTTGAGCATGTTCTATTGGTTTCTGGAGATAGATCAGTGTTCATGTTTTGTTAAGCTTCATCTGTAAATCACGACCATGCCATTTGTTTTCATGTTGGGGTGTTGTAGCATGTCATGTTAATGGTTGTAAGATGCCTAGTTGTTGTTTTGGATAGCTTGTCCTTTAAACTTGTTTCATGTGTATGTGTTGAACCGTGGCTCCGTTTTGAGCATGCTCTATATGAAACTTGCGTAGTTTTGCATGTAGTTTCATGTTACCTTGTTACATCCTTGTTTTGAAGTGTTTATGATGTTGTTTGAATGCTTTTTGCATCAATGCCATGTTTAACTTGTTTTGCTCGTATCTTCTAGGCCGTAGCTCCGAATTAAACAAACTTTATATGTAACTTGACTAGAAAACAGTGCAGATCATCTTGGTGCATTTTAACTTGATGTTTAACAACTTCAACATTGTGTTGTAATCAGATCTGGACCAATTTCGAAACTTGTATATGAGGACTTACCGGAATTGTTATATGTTGTTTCCGGCCTCATTTAAACTTGCCTTGTTGTGTTGCTCTTGGATGCATCATCTCTTGCCATCAGTAGCATCAAATAGACTTGTCATGCATCATACTTGGTTGAGCATCATGTCATGTTTATGTGTTGTGTGTTTACCATGTTGTTTGCTTCTTTCCGGTTGTGCTCCTTCCCGTTAGTTCCTGTTTCGTTGCGATCGTGAGGATTCGTTCGTCTACGCTTGATTCGTCTATGTGGCTTCATCTTCTTCATGGACTTGTTCTTCTTTCTAGCGGGATTTCAGGCAAGATGACTATCACCTTGGATCTCACTACTATCATTGCTATGCTAGTTGTCTCGATGCTATCGCTATGTCGCGCTACCTACCACTTGTTGTCAAGCCTCCCAAATTGCCATGAAAACCTCTAACCTTTTCACCCTTCCTAGCAAACCGTTGTTTGGCTATGTTACCGCTTTGCTCAGCCCCTCTTATAGCGTTGCTAGTTGCGGGTGCAGTTGCAGGTTGTTCCATGTTGGAACATGGATATCATGAACTTTGTTGGGATATCACAATATCTCTTATTTAATTAATGCATCTATATACTTGGTAAAGGGTGGAAGGCTCGGCCTTATGCCTGGTGTTTTGTTCCACTCTTGCCGTCCTAGTTTCCGTCATACCGGTGTTATGTTCCTTGATTTTGCGTTCCTTACGCGGTTGGGTGTTATGGGAACCCCTTGACAGTTCGCTTTGAATAAAACTCCTCCAGCAAGGCCCAACCTTGGTTTTGCCATTTGCCTCACCACCACCTATACTTTTCCCTTGGGAGTCGCACTCCCGAGTGTCATTTTTATTTTAACCCCCCCCCCCCCCCGGGCCAGTGCTTCTCTAAGTGTTGGTCCGAACTGAGTAGACTGCGGGGCCACCTCGGGGAAACTTGAGGGCTGGTTTTACTCGTAGGATGTCTCATCCGGTGTTGCCCTGAGAACGAGATATGTGCAGATCCTATCGGGATTGTCGGCACATCGGGCGGCTTTGCTGGTCTTGTTTTACCATTGTCAAAATGTCTTGTAACCGGGATTCCGAGACTGATCGGGTCTTCCCGGGAGAAGGAATATCCTTCGTTGACCGTGAGAGCTTGTGATGGGCTAAGTTGGGACACCCCTGCAGGGTATAAACTTTCGAGAGCCATGCCCGCGGTTATGTGGCATATGGGAATTTGTTAATATCCGGTTGTAGAAGACCTGGTGGACTCAATTAAAATACACCAACCGCGTTGCGTAACCGTGATGGTCTCTTTTCGGGGAAGTTCGAGAGGAGAACACGATTGGGTTATGTTTGAGCGTAAGTAGTTCAGGATCACTTCTTGATCACCTCTAGTTGGCGACCGTTTGCGTCTCGTAAGTTAGCCACCATACATGCTTAGTCGCTGCTGCAACCTCACCACTTTACCCCTTCCATACCCTTTAAGCTTTGCTAGTCTTGATACCCATGGTAATGGGATTGCTGAGTCCTCGTGGCTCACAGATTACTACAACACCAGTTGCAGGTACAGGTTATGCGATGATCATGACGCGAGAGCGATGTTTATAGTTTTGGAGTTCTCGTTCCGCTTCTTCTTGTTCGAGGGATAGGATCCTGGTCGGCAGCCTGGGCTAGCAGGGTAGATGTCGTTTGAGCTTCTGTTTGTGTTCCATCCGTAGACGGATGTTGATCTTATGTATGATGTATTGATGTATTCTTGCGGCATTTGTATGCCTTGTATGTACCCCCATCTATTATGTAATGTTGATGTAATGATATCCACCTTGCAAAAGCGTATCAATATGCGGTTCTATCCTTGGTGGGACCCTCGAGTCTCTTTAGGATAGCATTGCATATTGGGCGTGACAAGTGATTTGCAGAGGTGCTAGAGCTCAAATTTTAAAATAGAGGTAAATGATATTTTGAGACATGCACCCTTCTCATTTACTTCACGACCATCAGTTATCAATATCTTCCATGCTAAGCACGTTAGTGGCGGTTCCCAAGCGATAAAAGTAAAGGTTTTGACTCCATTGGGAGTTTTTGTTTGATTATATAAGAGATTAACTCTTTTTCATGTTTGCAGTTTGGGACTGGGCATCCCTATTACCGCCCTTTTCTCGTGCGATGGCGAGTGAATAAACACTCGACCTGAGAATAACCCGCTTAGCATGGAAGATACCGACCACCTCCTGTCGTTCCATGAACGATCCAGGCACACAAAAAGGATAATTTTTAGAAGTTTTTAGAGATGGCGCAAGCAAATTTACTTAGGACGGCAGGGTAATACCGCATATAGGTAGGTATGGTGGACTCATATGGAATAACTTTGGATTCAAGGTTTGTGATGTACAAGCAGAGTTCCCACTTAGTACAGGCGAAGGCTAGCAATTAGATTGAGAAGCGGCCAGCTAGAGAGCAACAACGATCAAAACCATGCATTATGCATAAATAACATTGGACACTAGCATGAGTAGCATATGAACACCATGAACATAAATATCATAGAAGCTATGTTGGTTTTTATTCAACTACATGCATGAACATGTGCCAAGTCAAGCCACTCAAACATTCAGAGGAGGATACTGATACGTCTCCAACGTATCTATATTTTTGATTGTTCCATGCTATTATATTATCTGTTTTGGATGTTTCATGGGCTTTATTATGCACTTTTATATTATTTTTGGGACTAACCTACTAACCAAAGGCCCAGTGCAAATTGCTTTTTTTTGCCTATTTCAGTGTTTCGCAGAAAAGGAATATCAAACAGAATCCAAACGGAATGAAACCTTCGGGAGAGTCATTTTTTGAACAAACGCAATCCAGGAGACTTGGAGTGGACGTCAAGGAAGCAACGAGGCGGCCACAAGGCAGGGAGGCGCGCCCCCCACCCTCGTGGGCCCCTCGTGGCTCCACCGACCTACTTCCTTTACCTAAATATACTCATATACCCTGAAAACATTCGAGAGCACCACGAAACCCTATTTCCACCGCCGCAACCTTCTGTACCCATGAGATTCCATCTTGGGGCCTTTTCCGGCGCTCCGCAGGAGGGGGAATCGATCACGGAGGGCTTCTACATCAACACCATATCCTCTCCGATGATGTGTGAGTAGTTTACCACAGACCTTCGGGTCCATAGTTATTAGCTAGATGGCTTCTTCTCTCTCTTTGGATCTCAATACAAAGTTCTCCTCGATTCTCTTGGAGATCTATTCGATGTAATTCTTTTTGCGGTGTGTTTGTCGAGATCCGATGAATTGTGGGTTTATGATCAAGATTACCTATGAACAATATTTGGTTCTTCTCTAAATTCTTATATGTATGATTTGATATCTTTGCAAGTCTCTTCGAATTATCAGTTTGGTTTGGCCTACTAGATTGATCTTTCTTGCAATGGGAGAAGTGCTTAGCTTTGGGTTCAATCTTGCGGTGTCCTTTCCCAGTGACAGCAGGGGCAGCAAGGCACGTATTGTATTGTTGCCATCGAGGATAAAAATATGGGGTTTATATCATATTGCTTGAGTTTATCCCTCTACATCATGACATCTTGCCTAATGCGTTACTCTGTTCCTATGAACTTAATACTCTAGATGCATGCTAGATAGCGGTCGATGTGTGGAGTAATAGTAGTAGATGCAGAATCGTTTCGGTCTACTTGTCGCGGACGTGATGCTATATACATGATCATGCCTAGATATTCTCATAACTATGCGCTTTTAAATAAATTGCTCGACAATAATTTGTTCACCCACCGTAGAATTTGCTATCTTGAGAGAAGCCACTAGTGAAACCTATGGCCCCCGGGTCTATTTTCCATCATATAAGTTTCCGATCTATTTTGTTTTGCAATCTTTACTTTCAATCTATATCATAAAAATACCGAAAACAGTTATCTTATTATCTCTTTCAGATCTCACTATTGCAGGTGGCCGTGAAGGGATTGACAACCCCTTTACCGCGTTGGTTGCAAGGTTCTTATTTCTTTGTGCAGGTACAAGGCGACTTGCGTGTAACCTCCTACTGGATTGATACCTTGGTTCTCGAAAACTGAGGGAAATACTTACGCTACTTTGCTGCATCACCCTTTCCTCTTCAAGGGAAAACCAATGCCTGCTCGAGAGGTAGCAAGAGGGATTTCTGGAGCCGTTGTCGGGGAGGCTTACGCCAAGTCAAGTCAAGATTTGATCTCCCACCAACTAGCCATTTCTGGCGCCGTTGCCGGGGAGATCTACGCACAAGTCAAGACATACCAAGTACCCATCACAAACTCTTATGCCCTTGCATTATATTATTTGCCATTCGCCTCTCGTTTTCCTCCCCCCCCCCACTTCTAAAACAATTTTCGAAAACCTTTGCCTTTTCTTCACCCTCCTTCTGTTCGATCTTGTGTTACCATGTGCCTTCTTTTTGCTTGCATCTTTGCTTGCTAAAAGTTTATGGATCCTCATCCCCTTGCTAATCTTTTTAAGAGATCCAATTATGATGAACCAATTTCTAGTGATTTGAGTGCACTAGATTATCTTTATGAGGTTTTGCTTGAAATTCATGAATCTGAAAATTGTGATGAAGAAATTTATGAAGAGATTCATGATAGCTCCTTGAATAAAAAGCATGATTGCAATGATTTTATTATAAATTCTCTTGATGTCAATTGTGCTAATACTATGCAAAACCCTAATCTTGGGGATGCTAGTTTTGCTATGTCTACTACTTGTTGCAATGATCATGATTGGGGTGATTCTTCTTATGATCTTGAAAATTTGTTTAAGCCCCATGATGAATATGAGATTGATAATAATGTTTGCAATAATACTGAAAGTGGGTTTGGAAGAGTGTCAACTTTAGATCCCACATATTTGGATAATGTTCAATCTTATGAAGTTTTTTATAAAAGTGGGTTTGGAGAGGTCATGACTTTAGTTAATGTTAATCCCACTATTTCGGAAGAGTGTCAACTTTGCATGCATGTGGATCGTGTTGAGAATATGTTATGTGATAGCTATATTGTTGAATTTTCTTATGATCCCACATGTAATTATTATGGGAGAGGAAAATATGGTTGTATAAATTTTTCATGTTACTAAATTACCACTCGTTATGTTGAGATTGTTATTGTTTCTCACTTCTTTCTTGCATATGCTAGTTTTTGCTTGATATGATAATTTGTTTGCCTATAAGATGCTTATGCATAAGAAGTATGTTAGACTTAGATGTGTTTTTCACATGCTATATGATGCTCTCTTTGTGCTTCAATTCTTGTCTTTCATGTGAGCATCATTGAAATCTCTATGCCTAGCTAGGGGCGTTAAACGATAGCGCTTGTTGGGAGGCAACCCAATTTTGTTTTTGTTCCTTGCTTTTTGTTCCTGTTTACTAATAAATATTTCATCTAGGCTCTGGTTAGATGTGGTTTTATGTTTTAGTTAGTGTTTGTGCCAAGTAAAACCTATAGGATCTTCTTGGGTGATAATTATTTGATCTTGCTGAAAAACATAGAAACTTTCTGCTCACGAAAACAATTGTTAAAAATCACCAGAAAGTGATAAAATACTGATTCCAATTGAAGTAGATCAATAAACAAATTATTTTGTTTGTCCTATTTTGGAAAAAATGAGTTAAAGAAAGTATACGTTTGATACAAATTACTACAGAATGTTCTGTTTTTGACACATTCAGTTTTTCGTGTGTTGTTTGCTTGTTTTGATGAATCTATGGCTAGTACCGGGGGGTATGAACCATAGAGAAGTTGGAATACAGTAGGTTTAACACCAATATAAATAAAGAATGAGTTCATTACAGTACCTTAAAGTGGTGATTTGTGTTCTTATACTAACGGAGCTCATGAGATTTTCTGTTGAGTTTTGTGTTGTGAAGTTTTCAAGTTTTGGGGTAAAGATTTGATGGATTATGGAATAAGGAGTGGCAAGAGCCTAATCTTGGGGATGCACAAGGCACCCCAAGGTAAAATTCAAGGACAACCAAAAGCCTAATCTTGGGGATGCCCCGGAAGGCATCCCCTCTTTCGTCTTCGTCTATCGGTAACTTTACTTGAGGCTATATTTTTATTCACCACATGATATGTGTTTTGCTTGGAGCGTCTTGTATGATTTGAGTCTTTGCTTTTTTGTTTACCACAATCATCCTTGATGTACACACCTTTTGGAGAGACACACATGAATCGGAATTTATTAGAATACTCTAGTGCTTCACTTATATCTTTTAGAGCACGGTGGTGGTTTTATTTTATAGAAATTATTGATCTCTCATGCTTCACTTATATTATTTTGAGAGTCCTATAAAATAGCATGGTAATTTTCTTTGGCTATAAAATTAGTCCTAATATGATGAACATCCAAGATGGGTATAATAAAAACTATCATATAAAGTGCATCGAATACTATGAGAAGTTTGATACTTGATAATTGTTTTGAGATATGAAGATGGTGATATTAGAGTCATGCTAGTTGAGTAGTTGTGAATTTGAGAAATACTTGTTCTAAAGTTTGTGATTCCCGTAGCATGCACGTATGGTGAACCGTTATGTGATGAAGTCGGAGCATGATTTATTTATTGATTGTCTTCCTTATGAGTGGCGGTCGGGGACGAGCGATGGTCTTTTCCTACCAATCTATCCCCCTAGGAGCATGCACGTAGTACTTCGTTTCGATAACTAATAGATTTTTGCAATAAGTATGTGAGTTCTTTATGACTAATGTTGAGTCCATGGATTATACGCACTCTCACCCTTCCGCCATTGCTAGCCTCTCTAAATACCGCGCACCTTTCGTCGGTATCATACACCCACCATATACCTTCCTCAAAACAGCCACCATACCTACCTATTATGGCATTTCCATAGCCATTCCGAGATATATTACCATGCAACTTTCCACCGTTCCATTTGTTATGACACGTTTCATCATTGTCATATTGCTTTGCATGATCATGTAGTTGACATCGTATTTGTGGCAAAGCCACCTTTATAATTCTTTCAAACATGTCACTCTTGATTCATTGCATATCCCGGTACACCGCCGGAGGCATTCACATAGAGTCAAATTTAGTTCTAAGTATTGAGTTGTAATTCTTGAGTTGTAAGTAAATAAAAGTGTGATGATCATCATTATTAGAGCATTGTCCCAAGTGAGGAAAGGATGATGGAGACTATGATTCCCCCACAAGTCGGGATGAGACTCCGGACGAAAAAGAAAAAGAAAAAAAGAGGCCATAAGAAAAAGATAAAAGGCCCAAATAAAAAAAGAGAGAAACAGAGAGAAGGGACAATGTTACTATCCTTTTACCACACTTGTGCTTCAAAGTAGCACCATGATCTTCATGATAGAGAGTCTCCTATGTTGTCACTTTCATATACTAGTGGGAATTTTACATTATAGAACTTGGCTTGTATATTCCAATGATGGGCTTCCTCAAAATGCCCTAGGTCTTCGTGAGCAAGCGAGTTGGATGCACAGCCACTTAGTTTCTTTTGTTGAGCTTTCATACACTTATAGCTCTAGTGCATCCGTTGCATGGCAATCCCTACTCACTCACATTGATATCTATTGATGGCATCTCCATAGCCCGTTGATACGCCTAGTTGATGTGAGACTATCTTCTCCTTTTTGTCTTCTCCACAACTACCCTTCTATTCCACATATAGTGCTATGTCCATGGCTCAAGTTCATGTATTGCGTGAAGATTGAAAAGGTTTGAGAACATCAAAAGTATGAAACAATTGCTTGGCTTGTTATCGGGGTTGTGCATGATTTAAATATTTTGTGTGATGAAGATAGAGCATAGCCACACTATATGATTTTATAGGGATAACTTTCTTTGGCCATGTTATTTTGAGAAGACATGATTGCTTTGTTAGTATGCTTGAAGTATTATTATTTTTATGTCAATATTAAACTTTTATATTGAATCTTTTGGATCTGAACATTCATGCCACAATAAAGAAAATTACATTGAGAATTATGCTAGGTAGCATTCCACATCAAAAATTCTGTTTTTATCATTTACCTACTCGAGGACGAGCAGGAATTAAGCTTGGGGATGCTTGATACGTCTCCAACGTATCTATAATTTTTGATTGTTCCATCCTATTATATTATCTGTTTTGGATGTTTAATGGGCTTTATTATGCACTTTTATATTATTTTTGGGACTAACCTACTAACCAAAGGCCCAGTGCAAATTGTTGTTTTTTTTGCCTATTTCAGTGTTTCGCAGAAAAGGAATATCAAACGGAATCCAAACGGAATTAAACCTTCGGGAGAGTTATTTTTGGAACAAACGTAATCCAGGAGACTTGGAGTGGACGTCAAGGAAGCAACGAGGCGGCCACGAGGCAGGGAGGCGTGCCCCCACCCTCGTGGGCCCCTCGTGACTCCACCGACCTACTTCCTTCGCCTATATATACTCATATACCCTGAAAACATCTGAGAGCACCAAGAAACCCTATTTCCACCGCCGCAGCCTTCTGTACCCGTGAGATCCCATCTTGGGGCCTTTTTCGGCGCTCCGCCGGAGGGGGGATCGATCATGGAGGGTTTCTAGATCAACACCATAGCCTCTCCGATGATGTGTGAGTAGTTTACCACAGACCTTCGGGTCCATAGTTATTAGCTAGATGGCTTCTTCTCTCTCTTTGGATCTCAATACAAAGTTCTCCTCGATTCTCTTGGAGATCTATTCGATGTAATTCTTTTCACAGTGTGTTTGTTGAGATCCCATGAATTGTGGGTTTATGATCAAGATTACCTATGAACAATATTTGGTTCTTCTCTGAATTCTTATATGTATGATTTGATATCTTTGCAAGTCTCTTCGAATTATCAGTTTGGTTTGGCCTACTAGATTGATCTTTCTTGCAATGGGAGAAGTGCTTAGCTTTGGGTTCAATCTTGCGGTGTCCTTTCCCAGTGACAGCAGGGGCAGCAAGGCACGTATTGTATTGTTGCCATCGAGGATAAAAAGATGGGGTATATATCATATTGCTTGAGTTTATCCCTCTACATCATGTCATCTTGCCTAATGCGTTACTCTGTTCTTATGAACGTAATACTCTAGATGCATGCTAGATAGCGGTCGATGTGTGGAGTAATAGTAGTAGATGCAGAATCGTTTCGGTATACTTGTCGCGGACGTGATGCCTATATACATGATCATGCCTAGATATTCTCATAACTATGCACTATTCTATCAATTGCTCGACAGTAATTTGTTCACCCATCATAGAATTTGCTATCTTGAGAGAAGCCACTAGTGAAACCTATGGCCCCCGGGTCTATTTTCCATCATATAAGTTTCCAATCTATTTTGTTTTGCAATTTTTACTTTCAATCTATATCATAAAAATACCAAAAATATTTATCTTATTATCTCTTTCAGATCTCACTTTTGCAAGTGGACGTGAAGGGATTGACAACCCCTTTATCGCGTTGGTTGCAAGGTTCTTATTTGTTTGTGCAGGTACAAGGCGACTTGCGTGTAACCTCCTACTGGATTGATACCTTGGTTCTCAAAAACTGAGGGAAATACTTACGCTACTTTGCTGCATCACCCTTTCCTCTTCAAGGGAAAACCAACACATGCTCGAGAGGTAGCAGATACCATATCATCATACTACATCACAATCGTTTTAACGCTATGTTGATATCCAAGATAAATCATTATCAACTCCGAGCTACTTATGCATGGCATGAGAAACTATAATCTCTAATTGTCATTGCAAACAAGTTTAATCATAATGGGCTGAATCATGGATACTAGGTTAAACATATTTACACAAACAGAACAAGTCGAGTTCATACCAGTTTCTCTCTGCCACGGCCAGTTCATCGAATGTCGTCATTATTGCCCTTCACTTGCACGACCGAACGATATGAAAATAATAATAGTGCAAGAGTGTCCTGGACTAAGCTAGAATCTGCAAACATTTGATTCAACAGGACAAGACATGGTAAAATGTGCTTGAGGGAGTCCTGGATTAGGGGGTCCCTGGGCGTCCGGGCTATGTGACGTGGGCTGGACTGATGGGCCGTGAAGATACAAGATAGAAGGCCTTCTCCTGTGTCCGGATGGGACTCTCCTTTTCGTGGATGGCAAGCTTGGCGTTTGGATGTGAAGATTCCTTTCTCTGTAAACCAACTCTGCACAACCCTAGGCCCCTCCGGTGTCTATATACACCGGAGGGTTTAGTCCGTAGAGACAATCACAATCATACACGCTAGACATCTAGGGTCTAGCCATTACGATCTCGAGGTAGATCAACTCTTGTAACCCCTATACTCATGAAAGTCAATCAAGCAGGAAGTAGGGTATTACCTCCATTAAGAGGGCCCGAACCTGGGTAAACATCATGTCCCCTGCCTCCTATTACCTTCGATCCTCAGATACACAGTTCGGGACCCCCTACCCGAGATCGGCCGGTTTTGACACCGACATTGGTACTTTCATTGAGAGTTCCTCTGTGCTGTCGACAGAAGGTTCGATGGCTCATGCGATCATCTACAATGATGTTGTTTCAGGGGAGACTTTCCTCCCCGGCCAAATCTCCATATTCGGCGGCTTCGCACTGCGTGCCAACTCGATTGGCCACCTGGAGCAGATCGACAGCTACGCCCTGATACGTCTCCATCGTATCTACTTTTCCAAACACTTTTGCCCTTGTTTTGGACTCTAACTTGCATGATTTGAATGGAACTAACCCGGACTGGCGCTGTTTTCAGCAGAATTGCCATGGTGTTATCTTTGTGCAGAAACAAAAGTTCTCGGAATGATCTGAAACTTCACGGAGATTATTTTTGGAAATAATAAAAAATACTGGCAAAAGAATCAAGGCCAGGGGGCCCACACCCTTTCCACGAGGGTGGAGGGCGCGCCCCCTTCCTCGTGGGCCCCCTGGAGCTCCACCAACCTCAATTCCAACTCCATATATTCGTGTTCGGGGAGAGAAAAATCGGAGAGAAAGATTCATCGCATTTTACGATACGGAGCCGCCGCCAAGCCCTAAACTCTCTCGGGAGGGCTGATCTGGAGTCCGTTCGGGGCTCCGGAGAGGGGAATCCGTCGCTGTCATCATCATCAACCATCACCAATTTCATGATGCTCACCGCCGTGCGTGAGTAATTCCATCGTAGGCTTGCTGGACGGTGATGGGTTGGATGAGATTTATCATGCAATCGAGTTAGTTTTGTTAGGGTTTGATCCCTAGTATCCACTATGTTCTGAGATTGATGTTGCTATGGCTTTGCTATGCTTAATGCTTGTCACTAGGGCCCGAGTGCCATGATTTCTGATCTGAACCTATTATGTTTTCATGAATATATGTGAGTTCTTGATCCTATCTTGCAAGTCTATAGTCACCTACTATGTGTTATGATCCGGCAACCCCGAAGTGACAATAATCGGGACCACTCCTGGTGATGACCATAGTTTGAGGAGTTCATGTATTCACTATGTGTTAATGCTTTGGTCCGGTACTCTATTAAAAGGAGGCCTTAATATCCCTTAGTTTCCGCTAGGACCCCGCTACCACGGGAGGGTAGGACAAAAGATGTCATGCAAGTTCTTTTCCATAAGCACGTATGACTATATTCGGAATACATGCCTACATTACATTGATGAATTGGAACTAGTTCTGTGTCACCCTATGTTACGACTGTTACATGATGAACCGCATCCGGCATAATTCTTCATCACCGATCCAATGCCTACGAGCTTTTCACATATTGTTCTCCGCTTACTTACTTTACCGTTGCTACTGTTACAATCACTACAAAACCCAAAAATATTACTTTTGCTACCGTTACCGTTACTTCCATACTACTTTGCTACTAAATACTTTGCTGCAGATACTAAGTTATCCAGGTGTGGTTGAATTGACAACTCAACTGCTAATACTTGAGAATATTCTTTGGCTCCCCTTGTGTCGAATCAATAAATTTGGGTTGAATATTCTACCCTCGAAAACTGTTGCGATCCCCTATACTTGTGGGTTATCAAGACTATTTTCTGGCGCCGTTGCCGGGGAGCATAGCTCTATTCTTGGAGTCACTTGGGATTTATACCTGCTGGTCACTATGAAGAACTTGAAAGACGCGAAAACAAAAATTTATCCCTCAACTACGAGGGGAGGTAAGGAACTGCCATCTAGCTCTGCACTTGATTCACCTTCTGTTTTGAGTAAGCTTGCGACACCTAAACCTGCTTCTGCTATTAATTCTGATATGTCGCATGTTATTGATAATGCCACTTCTACTATGCATGATACTTATGATGAAACTACTTCTATGCTTGATACTACTGTGCCACTTGGTAAATTTCTTGATGAACAACTTGCTAGGGCTAGAGAGAATGAAATTATTGAAGCTGATAATATTGATGAAAGTGATGATGAAGATTCTCCCCCTAAATATGAATTGCCTGTTGTGCCTGAGGGCTATGTTATGGATGAAGAAACTGCTAGAGACTTTCTTGCTTGCAGTGATAGAAGTGATCTTAAGAAATTATTAGCTAAGCTGAAACAAAAAACTCTGAATGCTAGAATGAAATATGATCCTGCTTATGCTACTTCACCTATCTTTCTTACTGGTAAGGATTATGAATTCTCTGTTGATCCTGATATAATTACTTTGGTTGAATCTAATCCTTTTTATGGCTATGAATCTGAAACTGTTGTGGCACATCTTACTAAATTAAATGATATAGCCACCCTGTTCACTAATGATGAGAGAACTCGCTACTTTTATATCCTTAAAATATTTTCATTCTCATTAAAGGGTGATGCTAAGATATGGTTTAATTCTCTTGATCCTGGTTGTGTGCGTAGTTCCCAGGATATGATTTATTACTTCTCTGCTAAATATTTCCCTGCTCATAAGAAACAAGCTGCCTTAAGGGATATATATAATTTTGTGCAAATTGAAGAAGAGAGTCTCCCACAAGCTTGGGGAAGGCTTCTCCAATTACTTAATGCTTTGCCTGATCATCCTCTTAAGAAAAATGAAATACTTGATATCTTTTATAATGGACTAACTGATGCTTCCAGAGATTACCTGGATAGTTGTGCTGGTTCTATTTTCAGGGAAAGAACACCGGATGAAGCTAAAATTCTATTGAATAATATGTTGACAAATGAAAATAATTGGACACTTGCTGAGCCAGCTCCTAAACCAACTCCAAAGAAAAGGGGTGTTCTATCTCTCAGTCCTGAAGATATGCAAGAGGCAAAGAAATCTATGAAAGAAAAAGGTATAAAAGCTGAAGATGTTAAGAATTTACCTCCTGTTGAAGAAATACATGGTCTTAATTTACCGCCTATTGAAGAAATACATGATTCTAATCCATTACCTATTGAAGAAGTACATAGTCTTGATAACCCGACACGGGTAGTAAAGGTAAATTCTCTCTATAGATATGATAAAGTTGAAATCCCTCCCACTAAATTTGCTAGCCAATGCTTAGATGAGTTTGATAATTTTATTGCCAAACAAGAAAACTTCAATGCTTATGTTTGCAGAGAATTAAAACGCAATTCTTATATGCTTGAACACTTGAGTGATTATATGTCTAGAGTTAAAGGTGAACTTAAACTCATTAGTAAACATGCTTCTATGGTTACCACTCAAGTAGAACAAGTACTTAAGGCTCAAAATGATTTGCTCAATGAATTGAATAGTAAGAATAATGATTTTGCTGTTAGAGTTGCAACTAGAGGAGGTAAAGTGACTCAGGAACCTTTGTATCCTGAAGGTCACCCCAAGAGAATTGAGCAGGATTCTCAGAGAAATAATGTAGATGCACCCAGTCCTTTTAAAAAGAAGAAAAAGAAAAAGTGACGCCCGGATATTTAAGCTACAGTAATTCCCTGTTAATCATGCCACGTCATCGCGGTTACTGTTGTTAATCTCATGTTAGTTCAAAATGATTCAAATTCAAATTTGAGTTAAAGGCAAACCACAAAAGTTTTCAAATATTAAAACTAAAATGTTCGGATTGTGACAAATAATGCATAGGTAATTATGGTAGAGAATCCACAATTTTATAAAATGTTTTAATGCACTAAAATAAATAAAAATGTGGCTAAAACAAATGTTTAAGTAAAATAGAACAGAAAATAGTAAATAAAAGAAAATGCAAAACAGAAAACAAACAAAAATAGAAGAAGGAAAACCCCCTTCCCCTGGGCCTTGGCCCAGACAACAGCCAGGCCGGCCCACCCCAACCCTCTGGCCTATATGGCCCCGTTGCCCCCCACTACCAGAAACCCTAATCCCCTCCCCACGATCCCCACTCCTCCCCCCCTCCGCGCGATCTGGATCGGGAGCACCCCAGTGCTCACTGCCCCGATCCCGCCGCCGCCCGGAGTGCCCTCCCTCGCCGGTGCCCCGTCGCCACCTCGACCCCGTCGCCTCGCCTCCTCGCCTCCTCCTCGTCCCGAGTCGAGGCCGCCGTTCCGGCGCCGCGCCCTCGACCCCGTCGCCCCGCCGCACTCGTCGCCGGCGACCCGGACGCCGCCCCTTCCTCGTCCTCCTCTCCGAGCTCGCTGCCCCGTCCCTACGCACCCCGGTGAGGACCCCGGTCCTCCTCCTCCCCATAGCCCGCTCGCCGCGCCGTCCGCGCTCCGCGCGCGGCCGCCCCCTGCTCCCCCTTGACTCGTCGCCGCGCCTGCTCGCTCGCGGCGCCCGCAGCTCCGCGCGCGCCCACGTCCGCGCCCCTGCTTCCTCGTGCACGCGCCTAACTCCGACCCCGCCGTGCTCACGTGCTGCTGCCGCTGCTGTGATGTGCCGTACCCCTGCTCCGCCCACGCGACCCCACCACCACCTCCACCGCGGCCGCCCTGACTCTGGCCCCGCCGTCGTCCTGTGCCCCACCTCCGCCTCTGGCCCCGCAGGCCACCGCCACACCGGCGGCCAGTTCCGGCACCCCGCGACGCCCCGGGTCTGCCCTTCGGGTGCAAACGCCCGGGTGCCCGCAGCCCGTTTCGCCCACTAATACCAACACCTATGACAAAGGGGTCCCGCCCACAGAACGGTTAAAAAAACGAATAAAAATAAAAATAATAATAATAATAAATTAATTAATAAATAAATAAAGAAAATAAAAATAATAAATAATAAATTTAATTAATTAATTAACTAAATTAATTAAGTTAATTAATCCTGTTTAAATTAATCTAATTAATTAGTTAATTTAATTAAACAGTAATTAATTAGCTAAACCCTAATTAACCTAAACAGAGAATGACAGGTGGGTCCCACTGGACCCACATGTCAGTTTGACTTAGTCAACCCCTGTTGACTGCTGATGTCAGCATGACATCATGCTGATGTCGTAAATACAATTTCGAATTAAATTAAATGATTAATTAAATTCCAGAAATTAGTAAATCTTTAGAAAATCATATCTTTTAAAACCGTAGCTCAGATGAAAAGACTTTCTACATGAAAGTTGCTCAGAACGACGAGCCGAATCCGAATACGCAGTCCGTTCGTCCGCCACGCGTCCCTAGCATAGTGAACCTGCAACATTTCACCTCCGGTTCATCTGTCCGAAAACGTGAAACACCGGGGATACTTTCCCGGATGTCTCCCCCCTTCACCGGTATCACCTCATACCGCGATGGAACACGTCTAGCTCTGTCTGTTGTCCTGTTATGCACTTGCTTGCTATGTATTTACTGTTTCTCCCCCCTCTTCTCTTCGGTAGACCCCGTGACGATGTTGATGCCCCTGTGGTCGACTACGTCACCGACGACCCCTCCTTCTTGTCTGAGCAACCAGGCAAGCCCCCCCCCCCTGATCACCAGATATCGCCTATTCTTCTCTATACTGCTTGCATTAGAGTAGTGTAGCATGTTACTGCTTTCGGTTAATCCTATTCTGATGCATAGCCTGTCATTGTTGCTACAGTTGTTACCCTTACCTGCTATCCTACTGCTTAGTATAGGATGCTAGTGTTCCATCAGTGGCCCTACACTCTTGTCCGTCTGCCATGCTATACTACTGGGCCGTGATCACTTCGGGAGGTGATCACGGGTATATACTATATACATTATATACATGACACATGTGGTGACTAAAGTCGGGTCGGCTCGAGGAGTACCCGCAAGTGATCCTGATGAGGGGGCTGAAAGGACAGGTGGCTCCACCCCGGTAGAGGTGGGCCTGGGTTCCTGACGGCCCCCGACTGTTACTTTGTGGCGGAGCGACAGGGCAGGTTGAGACCACCTAGGAGAGAGGTGGGCCTGGCCCTGGTCGGCGTTCGCGGATACTTAACACGCTTAACAAGATCTTGGTATTTGATCTGAGTCTGTCCATTTGGTCTATACGCACTAACCATCTACGCGGGAGTAGTTATGGGTATCCCGACGTCGTGGTATCAGCTGAAGCTCTTTTGACGTCAGCGACTGAGTGGCGCGTGTCGCATTGGACCGTAAGCTCGCGCTTGTATTAAGGGGGCTAGGTCTGCTTCCGGCCGCGTACGCAACGTGCAGGTGTGCATAGGGCGATGGGCCCATACCCCTGCGCGCATAGGTTTAGACCGGCGTGCTGACCTCTCTGTTGAGCCTAGGTGGGGCTACGACGTGTTGATCTTACGAGGCCGGACATGACCCAGAAAAGTGTGTCCGGCCAAATGGGATCGAGCGTGTTGGGTTATGTGGTGCACCCCTGCAGGGAAGTTTATCTATTCGAATAGCCGTGTCCCTCGGTAAAAGGACGACCCGGAGTTGTACCTTGACCTTATGACAACTAGAACTGGATACTTAATAAAATACACCCTTCCAAGTGCCAGATACAACCCGGTGATCGCTCTCTAACAGGGCGACAAGGAGGGGATCGTCGGGTAGGATTATGCTATGCGATGCTACTTGGAGGACTTCAATCTACTCTCTTCTACATGCTGCAAGATGGAGATGGCCAGAAGCATAGTCTTCGACAGGACTAGCTATCCCCCTCTTATTCTGGCATTCTGCAGTTCAGTCCACTGATATGCCCCTTTACACATATACCCATGCATATGTAGTGTAGCTCCTTGCTTGCGAGTACTTTGGATGAGTACTCACGGTTGCTTTTCTCCCTCTTTTCCCCTTTCTATACCGGATTGTCGCAACCAGATGCTGGAGTCCATGAGCTAGAGATCCCGAGGATGATTCTACATGGAGTTCGGCTTCGAGGAGTAGTTAGGAGGTCCTAGGCAGGAGGCCTTGCCTTTTTGATCGTTGCTACTCTTGTGCTAGCCTTCTTAAGGCAAACTTGTTTAACATATGTCTGTACTCAGATATTGTTGCTTCCGCTGACTCGTCTATGATCGAGCAATTGTATTCGAGCCCTCGAGGCCCCTGGCTTGTATTATGATGCTTGTATGACTTATTTATGTTGTAGAGTTGTGTTGTGATATCTTCCTGTGAGTCCCTGATCTTGACAGTACACATTTGCGTGCATGATTAGTGTACGGTAAAATCGGGGGCGTCACAAGTTGGTATCAGAGCCGACTGCCTGTAGGAATCCCCCTTCCAGACTCTTTGGCCGAAGTTGAGTCTAGACATTGCAAAAACTTTTACTAACATGGCTGTGTGTCTTACGGGCCCACGTCGCCATTGGGTGGTATTAGGATCTTTTACTCCTTGTCTATACTCTGGGACTCTTATCTCTCTTCTATTCGGGTTAAGTGAATTTTGCTAAATCTAACATTAGGATCTCGTTATCACTTTCACCCGGAGAGCCCCTTATTACTGATGATCGTCCGTTGCACGTGAAGACCCTGAAGATACTCTCCGCTGATAACCTGAGAACTTGTGTTCATCGCTTTTGCAATTCCCTTTCATCGATAAACTCCTATGGATAACCACGTATACTTGCCATTCATACAATGTTTTCCAGATGATCTTGTTATTACAAGATACCCCGAAATTCTCTCTGTTGTTCCGAGAATCCTTTGAGCTTACTACCTTGTTGTTCATTGTCACCTGAATACCCCTACGGATAATCCTCGCACTTACCGAGTATCCGCTCATCCCCAGTTGATTCAAGTATTTCCCAAAAGTGTTCAAAATATCATTCGATCTTCCGAAAATCTTCAGGAGCCTGTTGCTATTGAAATTCTTGCCTGCTAGCATAATGGTTAATCCCATAAGTCTATAATCTTATTGGCATCCTTTGTCATTATCATTTTGAGTCCGTTGATTCAATTTGTTGCGAATGCTCGCACCTCAATCAGATCCTAGAATTCGTCCTTCCGGCTCAGACGTCATTTTTAACATGAGCTGGATCTCGAGCAATCAAATCGTCATCGATTGTACCCCTAAGCCTACTCAACTTATCCATCCTGGATCAGAGCGTTGCTTCTGACCCCCTGATTTGGAAATCATAATTCTTTTGCATTTGAACTTTGAGTTAGTCAGTTGTTTCTATTATCAGATCTCCTTGCATTCTTCCTCCTCTGGTTGAGTACCGATGCTCACATCAGATCCCTTGTGGACCATCGGTTCCTTTGTTGGATTTTATCCGACAGTGTCCTTCCTATTGGATAACCTTGTGAGCCTTTCCATGGGTATATAATGCCTTTGGTAAATTGTGTCATCTGCTTTTGAACAATGCTCTTCTTTCGAGCTTGTAATATTTACTCCGAAGTTTGTGGTATATGTTCCTAAAATGCCCCGATGGGTTGAACCTATGCTTTTCATAATATGTGTGAACTCAAAAGTTTTCATGAGTCATACTCTTCTGGTATTTTGCCAGATAAAAATTTTCAACACTGCAACTTCATCAAACGCGAGAAGTGAATGAAAGGTTATGCATTGAAGAAGTGGGAGTCGACCTTGAACTTTGTGTTCATGCCCATGGACACGATGTAGATCTTATCATTAAAAGCTTCTCTTAAATTAATTATTCCCTTGGTCTAAGTTCATCTTATATCTGGGATCTGGCCTTTTGCAATCGTGGTTCCGACCATGTTCTCCTTTAAATACCATTTCTTGGACAAGTTAAATCACTTGTCTTCTGCAGGGCAATACCCTAGTCCAACCTTTACCTTGATCTGTCGTCGAGTATTACCCCCTGGTATCTCGAGATTATCATGGAACTGCATAACTTCTTATGAGTTTTTCATCAAGTGCTACATTCTCACTGATTCCAATTTTCCACGGGCTCTGAGTTATTAGTCACTCGAGAACACCGATAAGCGAATCGATTCCGCACTCCGATTCAATAACTCTAAGTAATTCTTGTTGCTTACGAGTTTAATAATCCTTCAAGTCATTCCTAGCCTTATCAGCTATATCATTATTGTGCAAACTTTTTAACTGTGCTACCCGGTATTCCCAGAACACAACTTTTGATGATGAGCTAAGCTTACATCGATCTTCCTCGTCATATTAGTTCGCCTTGAACAACAAGCTTGATTTCAAGTTTGTGTCGTACCCCTGGTTCCAATAACCGTCTGCTTCATCATTCCTTTGACTTGATGTCGTCGCTGATTGATTGCATCCTCTTGAAACCTCCCGGCAAATGTGTCGGATCACCTTCAACACTTTGACTTCTTCCGAGATGTCAACTGTGTTCATGATGAGAAATACCCTCCTTGCCCTCGATGATTTTTATTATCATCGTCAACACCCTTGACTTCCTTTTCATCGCGAACTTGTCCACATTATGAATACAACTTGCTCTCCAGCTAGTGTTGTGTTCTGCCTTGAAGTATTACCGTCTTTTCTGTCGAGAATGTTGTGGGGATTGCTCCACCTCTTATAAATTCTCTATATGATGATACTTCTCACCATCAACATTCTTCCTTGGTCCCGGTGTTGCTTTTAACCAGGATACCAATATGCTAACGATGTTGTTTGAGTTCTGTACTTCTATCAACCCTATTGCTTTGAAGTTAACGATCGACAGTTCATTCTTAGACTGTGGGTTATTGATTCGTCACCCTAACGTTGATCTTGCTACCTAAGCCCATATCTCGCGTGCAGCGTCAACCAATGTTTAATCGTGTATGTTTCCTCGAGCATACCTCATTATATCATTTGAACTGACAAAAGCTATGTCCTTGTTCACATAATTGTGGAAATCCATCTTCTGGAAATCTCGATGAATTGTAGCTGAGTCCATCAGCCACCTCCTAACCCTCCCCTTGAATTAATGATGAACTTTTGTTTCAGAACTAGCTTCCATGGTTCCTTTCCCGAGAAATCTTACGATTTCTTATCGTCAATTTGTGTCGCACCTTTTCTTCTCAGGCATCCTAAGTCTGAGGTATCGTGACACCAATCAGATCTGAATCTCAGTCAGATATGATGGTTGGAACATATTTCCAAGAGTTATAACATTGGTCTCTACATAACCCGGTAAGGTGGTGTCTTTGCTTAGCACCCCTAGCCAGAGGACCTTTTGTTATAATTTGCTTTTTAACAAGGTTAACTATTCTTCCATGAGGAAATTGTAAGACTTACTCTATAAGTTGTTCCTGATGGATCCTTTGTGTATCCATGGCCTGATCTTACCTATTGACCATGTCAATGCTATCTCGAAGCATGTCTATGGTACTCTGATTTTCAACAGGAACATTTGAAGCCCAAAGCTAATTGTTTCCTGCTCAATTATCCAAACACCGTTGTATGGGTAATGTCATGAAATTTCTCTCCCCTACCTAAAGAGTTTTCTACATTATGTCCTGCCATGAATATCATGCTCAGCTTGTCCTTGGGAAGGATATACCCTTGAAATATGTGTTTAAACACATTTTCCTTTCCATTCTTCTGTTTAACCTGATAATCATATTTTCCTTTCCATTGTTTGGTTTAACCTTTCTGGTGATCTAAATGATCTAAGCAGTAATATTCTCCTGCTTATGTAAACACCTCGGTGTACAACTCTGTCAGTAAGACCCTGTTACTATTGTTGGTGACATTTCGGTAACCACTGATGGACGAGAACTTTGCCTAATGGTCCGCCTCGTTTCAACGAGCAGGAAAATGGTTCTCTTCGTCCCTCGCCCTTGGTACCGACGATGTTGCTGACATATAACTGACAGGCTACCCTCTGACATTCCTTGCTATCATGATCGTGCAAGATGTCACCGCCCTTCCTACTTTAACCACATGGTGGGCCCATAACCCACAGTTCCACAGGATCAAAACCTGACTCTCCTGTGCACCCCTGTTCCCAAATTAATCCATCGCGCGTGGCCTCGTATCTAATTCACGAGCCACCTTCAAGTCTGATATGAGGCACAATACTTATTCCCGTTGCCTTGAACCGCTTTCACGCCCTGTAACAGGCATCGAACGATTGCCTACCCGCTCGAAACTTCCCAGGATACCTCCTTACTTTGCTCTCGATATTTCCGTAAGTTTCAATTCAAGAGTTACTTTCCGCCACCTTCCCCGATGTTAGCTACCAAATAGTCAACCTTGCAGAGGTCCCATTCTTCCAGAATACCCCCTTATTCTTTCGTAAGTACGATGGAGTTCCCGAAGAAAGGACGACAACTTCATCATGATGACCTTGAGCAGGAAAAATGAAGACATCAACGTAACGGATCAACTTCTTCGAGGAGAGCAACCAAGACCGAGATGACTCGTTAGAATTTCGTAACCAAATCCCTTCCCCGTCACTTCCCCTCTTAAATCTCGGGACGAGATTTCTTGTAGTGGAGGAGAATTGTGACGCCCGGATATTTAAGCTACAGTAATTCCCTGTTAATCATGCCACGTCATCGCGGTTACTGTTGTTAATCTCACGTTAGTTCAAAATGATTCAAATTCAAATTTGAGTTAATGGCAAACCACAAAAGTTTTCAAATATTAAAACTAAAATGTTCGGATTGTGACAAATAATGCATAGGTAATTATGGTAGAGAATCCACAATTTTATAAAATGTTTTAATGCACTAAAATAAATAAAAATGTGGCTAAAACAAATATTTAAGTACTTTTTAAATGATAAAAATGTACCGAGTATTTTTAATATTGCACCAAACTTTTTGAGGTAGTGGGCTATATTATAAAAAAAATAGGAGTTTGTTTTGTATTTTATAAAAACTAAAATAGGTGTGACTAAAATAGAACAGAAAATAGTAAATAAAAGAAAATGCAAAACAGAAAACAAACAAAAATAGAAGAAGGAAAACCCCCTTTCCCCTGGGCCTTGGCCCAGACAACAGCCAGGCCGGCCCACCCCAACCCTCTGGCCTATATGGCCCCGTTGCCCCCCACTACCAGAAACCCTAATCCCCTCCCCACGATCCCCATTCCTCCCCCCCCCCCCCGCGCGATCTGGATCGGGAGCACCCCAGTGCTCACCGCCCCGATCCCGCCGCCGCCCGGAGTGCCCTCCCTCGCCGGTTCCCCATCGCCTCGCCTCCTCCTCGTCCCTAGTCGAGGCCGTCGTTTCGGCGCCGCGCCCTCGACCCAGTCGCCCCGCCGCACTCGTCGCCGGTGACCCGGACGCCGCCCCTTCCTCGTCCTCCTCTCCGAGCTCGCTGCCCCGTCCCTACGCACCCCGGTGAGGACCCCGGTCCTCCTCCTCCCAATAGCCCGCTCGCCGCGCCGTCCGCGCTCCGCGCGCGGCCACCCCTTGCTCCCCCTTGACTCGTCGCCGCGCCTGCTCGCTCGCGGCGCCCGCAGCTCCGCGCGCCCACGTCCGCGCCCCTGCTTCCTCGTGCACGCGCCTAACTCCGACCCCGCCGCGCTCACGTGCTGCTGCCGCTGCTGTGATGTGTCGTGCCCCTGCTCCGCCCATGCGACCCCACCACCACCTCCACCGCGGCCGCCCTGACTCTGGCCCCGCTGTCGTCCTGTGCCCCGCCTCCGCCTCTGGCCCCGCAGGCCACCGCCACGCCGGCGGCCAGTTCCGGCACCCCGCGACGCCCCGGGTCTGCCCTTCGGGTGCAAACGCCCGGGTGCCCGCAGCCGGTTTCGCCCGCTAGGCCCCCATGGGCCTATGACAAAGGGGTCCCGCCCAAAGAACGGTTAAAAAACGAATTAAAATAATAATAATAATAAATTAATTAATAAAAATTAATAAAGAAATAAAGAAAGAAAATAAAAATAAAAAAATAATAAATTTAATTAATTAATTAACTAAATTAATTAAGTTAATTAATCCTGTTTAAATTAATCTAATTAATTAGTTAATTTAATTAAACAGTAATTAATTAGCTAAACCCTAATTAACCTAAACAGAGAATGACAGGTGGGTCCCACTAGACCCACATGTCAGTTTGACTTAGTCAACCCCTGTTGACTGCTGATGTCAGCATGACATCATGCTGATGTCGTAAATACAATTTCGAATTAAATTAAATGATTAATTAAATTCCAGAAATTAGTAAATCTTTAGAAAATCATATCTTTTAAAACCGTAGCTCAGATGAAAAGACTTTCTACATGAAAGTTGCTCAGAACGACGAGCCGAATCCGAATATGCAGTCCGTTCATCCGCCACCCATCCCTAGCATAGTGAACGTGCAACATTTCACCTCCGGTTCATCTGTCCGAAAACGTGAAACACCGGGGATACTTTCCCGGATGTCTCCCCCCTTCACCGGTATCACCTCATACCGCGATGGAACACGTCTAGCTCTGCCTGTTGTCCTGTTATGCACTTGCTTGCTATGTATTTACTGTTTCTCCCCCCTCTTCTCTTCGGTAGACCCCGTGACGATGCTGATGCCCCTGTGGTCGACTACGTCACCGACGACCCCTCCTTCTTGTCTGAGCAACCAGGCAAGCCCCCCCCCCTTGATCACCAGATATCGCCTATTCTTCTCTATACTGCTTGCATTAGAGTAGTGTAGCATGTTACTGCTTTCGGTTAATCCTATTCTGATGCATATCCTATCATTGTTGCTACAGTTGTTACCCTTACCTGCTATCCTACTACTTAGTATAGGATGCTAGTGTTCCATCAGTGGCCCTACACTCTTGTCCGTCTGCCATGCTATACTACTGGGCCGTGATCACTTCGGGAGGTGATCACGGGTATATACTATATACATTATATACATGACACATGTGGTGACTAAAGTCGGGTCGGCTCGAGGAGTACCCGCAAGTGATCCTGATGAGGGGGCTGAAAGGACAGGTGGATCCACCCCGGTAGAGGTGGGCCTGGGTTCCTGACGGCCCCCGACTGTTACTTTATGGCGAAGCGACAGTGCAGGTTGAGACCACCTAGGAGAGAGGTGGGCCTGGCCCTGGTCGGCGTTCGCAGATACTTAACACGCTTAACGAGATCTTGGTATTTGATCTGAGTCTGGCCATTTGGTCTATACGCACTGACCATCTACGCGGGAGTAGTTATGGGTATCCCGACGTCGTGGTATCAGCCGAAGCTCTTTTGACGTCAGCGACTGAGTGGCGCGCGCCGCATTGGACCGTAAGCTCGCGCTTGTATTAAGGGGCTAGGTCTGCTTCCGGCCGCGTACGCAACGTGCAGGTGTGCATAGGGCGATGGGCCCAGACCCCTGCGCGCATAGGTTTAGACCGGCGTGCTGACCTCTCTGTTGAGCCTAGGTGGGCCTGCGACGTGTTGATCTTACGAGGCCGGACATGACCCAGAAAAGTGTGTCCGGCCAAATGGGATCGAGCGTGTTGGGTTATGTGGTGCACCCCTGCAGGGAAGTTTATCTATTCGAATAGCCGTGTCCCTCGGTAAAAGGACGACCCGGAGTTGTACCTTGACCTTATGACAACTAGAACTGGATACTTAATAAAATACACCCTTCCAAGTGCCAGATACAATCCGGTGATCGCTCTCTAACAGGGCGACGAGGAGGGGATCGCCGGGTAGGATTATGCTATGCGATGCTACTTGGAGGACTTCAATCTACTCTCTTCTACATGCTGCAAGATGGAGATGGCCAGAAGCGTAGTCTTCGACAGGACTAGCTATCCCCCTCTTATTCTGGCATTCTGCAGTTCAGTCCACTGATATGCCCCTTTACACATATACCCATGCATATGTAGTGTAGCTCCTTGCTTGCGAGTACTTTGGATGAGTACTCACGGTTGCTTTTCTCCCTCTTTTCCCCTTTCTATACCGGATTGTCGCAACCAGATGCTGGAGTCCAGGAGCTGGAGATCCCGAGGATGATTCTACATGGAGTTCGGCTTCGAGGAGTAGTTAGGAGGTCCCAGGCAGGAGGCCTTGCCTTTTCGATCGTTGCTACTCTTGTGCTAGCCTTCTTAAGGCAAACTTGTTTAACTTATGTCTGTACTCAGATATTGTTGCTTCCGCTGACTCGTCTATGATCGAGCAATTGTATTCGAGCCCTCGAGGCCCCTGGCTTGTATTATGATGCTTGTATGACTTATTTATGTTGTAGAGTTGTGTTGTGATATCTTCCCGTGAGTCCCTGATCTTGATCGTACACATTTGCGTGCATGATTAGTGTACGGTCAAATCGGGGGCGTCACAAATGATAGGACTTTGCATGCTTCTAGTGAACCTGTTGTAGACACACCTGAGAATCCCAAAGATATTTCTATTTCTGATGTTGAAACACAATCTGGTGATGAACATGAACCTAGTGATAATGTTAATGATAATGTTCATGTTGATGCTCAACCTAGTAATGATAATGATGTAGAAATTGAACCTGCTGTTGATCTTGATAACCCACAATCAAAGAATCAACGTTATGATAAGAGAGAATTTGTTGCTAGGAAACACGATAAGGAAAGAGAACCTTGTGTTCTGAAACCCATGCCTTTTCCTCCCAAACCATCCAAGAAAAAGGATGATGAGAATTTTGAGCGCTTTGCTGAAATGATTAGACCTATCTTCTTGCGTATGCGTTTGACTGATATGCTCAAAATGAATCCTTATGCTAAGTATATGAAAGAAATTGTTACTAATAAAAGAAATATACCGGAAGCTGAAATTTCCACCATGCTTGCTAATTATACTTTTAAGGGTGGAATACCTAAGAAACTAGGAGATCTAGGAGTACCAACTATACCATGCTCCATTAGAAGAAACTATGTTAAAACTGCTTTATGTGATCTTGGAGCCGGTGTTAGTGTTATGCCTCTCTCTTTATATCGTAGACTTGACCTGAATAAGTTGACACCTACTAAAATATCTTTGCAAATGGCTGATAAATCAACTGCTATACCTGTCGGTATTTGTGAGGATGTACCTGTTGTGGTTGCAAATGTTACTATTTTAACAGACTTTGTTATTCTTGATATTCCCGAGGACGATAGTATGTCTATTATTCTTGGAAGACCCTTTTCGAATACTGCAGGGGCTGTTATTGATTGCAACAAAGGCAATGTCACTTTTCATGTTAATGGTAATGAGCATACGGTACACTTTCCGAGGAAACAACCTCAAGTTCATAGTATCAACTCTATTGGAAAAATTCCATCGATTATTTTTGGAGGTTTTGAATTTCCTCTACTTACTGTCAAGAAGAAATATGATATTCTTATTATTGGGGATGTGCATATCCCCGTTGAGCTAACATAGTGTTATTCAAAATTTCTCCGGTTTCATGCAATTCAGAATGAGTTTGTTAACAAGACCTGATCAACCTTGTTAGTGGATTCCTTTTGATGAGCATGAGGTGGATGAAGTTAGAAAGCACAACCTTCTGTGCCCTCCTTCTACTTTCTGTTATTTTGTTGAAATAAAGTCAAAATAGTATTTTGTGCCTGTTTTCTTATTTATCCGTGCAATAAAAAATACCCCGAAAATAAAAGTTCTCCAAATGCCCCGAAATTGAAATATGATTTTTTCTGGAATATTTGAGAATATCTGGCACTGAGAACACAGCAGGGGGAGAAAGCACCTGGCCAGGAGCGTCCAGGGCGCGCCCTCTGCCTCGTGGGCCCATGGTGGCTCCCCTCCACTTATTCCTGCACCCACACACTTCTTCCTCCCAAAAAAATCACCAACCAGCTCAAGCACGAGTTCTAGCTCATTTTGTTGCGATTTTTGATCTCCTTGCTCAAAGCACCTCTCACAAAACTTTTTTGGGGGATTGTTCCTTGGTATGTGACTCCTCCAATGGTCCAATTAGTTTTTGTTCTAGTGCTTTATTCATTGCATATTTGTGCTGCCTAGGTGACCATGTTCTTGAGCTTGCATGTCAAATTTATATGGTTCCAAGTAGTTCTAATGCACGATATAGTCTCTAGGCACTTGTGGGAGTAGTTGCTATCAATTTTGTTGAGTTTGGTTCACTTTTATTTGAAGTTACTAAATAAATTAGAAATTTTCAGAAAATGATGAAGAGATTTTTGAGGGGCTCTTCGAGCCGAAGCTCGAAGGATAAGCAAAGTGAAGAAGAAGAGAGGCCCAAATATAATCTGCCTCGCATCGCGGAGGTTCGGCCGTGTGAATGGCCTTGCGATTATTTCTTGAGAGCAACCGGGATTTATGATGATTTCTGTGAGTTGGCTGAGAATGCAGGCCTCACCGACTTCCTCCGCGACCAACGCGAACAGTATCTCTTACTCACCAACACCTTTGTGCAAAATTTTCATTTCCATTCTAGGAGGTCACCACCTACAGTGGATTTTTATTTATATGATGAGTATAAGGAGATGACCCTTCATGAATTCTGTGAGGTTTGCAAGTTACCTTTTCCGGGTTTCATAGAGGAACCACATCGTAACGATGTGGAGGGGTTTATTGATACAGTTGTTTTAGGGGAGACGAGGAAGGTTTCCGACGCATGAATAACTAGCATACATTTTTCCTGTTCTACGTTACTTTGCTATATTTGCTAGTAGGTGCTTAATTGGTCGTGGAAACTGTGGTAACCTGAGTGTCCCTGATATTATTATTTTGTGCCATGCCTTGTTTCGTGATGACACATTTAGTATGGGCGCTATTGTTGCAAAGCGGTTAAATCTTAACCGTACTAAGGGCCCCATCTTGGGAGGCATCTTCGCCTCGCGCCTCGCTGCATACTATAACATACCTATTAGGCACTATGAGAAAGAAGAAAAATTGCTGCCTACTGTTTTTCTAGACTATAAGAGTATGGTAGCGCATGATTTTATTGTTAAGAATAGGGAAAGGGAGCTTAAATACAAACTGTTATTTGATAAGAATCACCCTGAGACTATTACCTTGCCTACTCCTTCCTTGTTTGATTTATCTGCAGGCCAGTATCTCGTTCCTCTGGCGGCCATCCACGCCTATCGGAACCCTACATCAGCTACACAGCCAGAGCCGGAACCACAATTTGATCCTCCACGACAGTCTGATTACCAGTGGGATCCGGAGGTGATTGCCAACCAGTGGCAGTCCGACGCTTCTTCACAATATGACCCTAGCTATAACTTTGGATATCCGCCAAGCCAGCCGTGGCAATAGACCAACTTAGGCCAAAATCCTAAGCTTGGGGGTGTACGTATTTCTCACTGACATTACATTTATGTTTACACACTCATTGCTAGATGTCGGTGCTCATACTTTTTCACTGTAATATCCATGCTAGTTTATTTTCTTTTTATGCTTTCTTCTTGTGTGTTTGAAAAATCTTAAGAAAACCAAAAAAAATAGTAGTAGCTTTTAGCTAGTTTACTTTCTTGCTGTAGTAGTAATAATTAAAAGAAAACCCAAAAATATTTCATGTTCTTCTTTTGCTTGTTGGGAGCTTTCCCGTGTAAATAGTTTTACTTCTTTTCTTTTCTTTGGGGTCGATAGGAGAAGACCATAATGAAATTGTTGAAGTGGCTCTTATATGCATTATTGTTGATTTAAGCAAGAGCCCATATTGCCTTGTCTTCTCCTGTTTATTGAATGCTCACAGATTCCAGCTTAGTCCAATGCACGTGCACTATTATTATTATACACATCATTCGATCGCGCAAGTGAAAGGCAATTATGACGATATATGATGGACTGATTGAGATGAGAGAAGCTGGTATGAAGTCGACCTCTCTTGTTTTTGTAAATATGATTAGTTCATCGTTCCTGATTCAGCCTATTATGAATAAACATGTTTGCAATGACAATTAGAGATTATAGTTTCTTATTCCATGCTTAATTAGCTAGGAGTTTATAATGGTTTACCTTGTGTGCCAACATGCTATTAAAATGGTTGTGATGTGGTATGATGGGGTGGTATCCTCCTTTGAATGATTCAAGTGACTTGACTTGGCACATGTTCACACATGTAGTTGAAACAAATCAACATAGCCTTCACAATATTTATGTTCATGGTGGATTATATCCTACTCATGCTTGCACTCAATGTTCATTAATTTTAATGCATGTTCATGACTGTTGTCGCTCTCTAGTTGGTCGCTTCCCAATCTTTTTCTAGCCTTCACTTGTACTAAGCGGGAATACTGCTTGTGCATCCAATCCCTTAAACCCCAAAGTTATTCCATATGAGTCCACTATACCTTCCTATATGCGGTATCTACCTGCCGTTCCAAGTAAATTTGTATGTGCCAAACTCTAAACCTTCAAATGAAATTCTGTTTTGTATGCTCGAATAGCTCATGTATCAACTAGGGTTGTCCGTATCTTCCATGTTAGGCGGGTTATTCTCAAGAGGAGTGGACTCCGCTCCTCACTCACGAGAAAATGGCTGGTCACCGGGATGCCCAGTCCCATGCTTTATGCAAATCAAATCAAAATAATTGCAAACAAAACTCCCCTGGGACTGTTGTTAGTTGGAGGCACTCGTTGTTTCGAGCAAGCCATGGATTGATGCTTGTTGGTGGAGGGGGAGTATAAACTTTACCATTCTGTTTGGGAACCGCCTATAATGTGTGTAGCATGGAAGATATCGCCATCTCTTGGTTGTTATGTTGACAATGAAAGTATGACCGCTCAAAATATTATTTATCTCTATTTCAAAATCGAGCTCTGGCACCTCTACAAATCCCTGCTTCCCTCTGCGAAGGGCCTATCTATTTACTTTTATGTTGAGTCATCACCCTCTTATTAAAAAGCACCAGCTGGAGAGCACCGCTGTCATTTGCATCCATTACTATTAATTTATATTGGGTATGACTATGACTGGATCTCTTTTACCATGAATTACAATGTTTAGTCAGTCCTTGATCTTTAAAGGTGCTCTGCATTTATGTTTTGCGGTCTCAGAAAGGGCTAGCGAGATACCATCTTGTTATATCATATCATGATTGTTTTGAGAAAGTGTTGTCATCCGAGATTTATTATTATTGCTCGCTAGTTGATTATGCCATTGATATGAGTAAACATGAGACCTAAGAGTTATTGTGAATATGGTTAGTCATAATCTTTGCTGAAAACTTGAATGCTGGCTTTACATATTTACAACAACAAGAGCAAACAGAGTTTGTAAAAGTTTTTCTTTATCACTTTCAGTTTATCAACTGAATTGCTTGAGGACAAGCAAAGGTTTAAGCTTGGGGGAGTTGATACGTCTCCGTCGTATCTACTTTTCCAAACACTTTTGCCCTTGTTTTGGACTCTAACTTGCATGATTTGAATGGAACTAACCCGGACTGACGCTGTTTTCAGCAGAATTGCCATGGTGTTATCTTTGTGCAGAAACAAAAGTTCTCGGAATGACCTGAAACTTCACGGAGATTATTTTTGGAAATAATAAAAAATACTGGCGAAAGAATCAAGGCCAGGGGGCCCACACCCTTTCCATGAGGGTGGGGGCGCGCCTGCCCCCCTGGGCGCGCCCCCTGCCTCGTGGGCCCCCTGGAGCTCCACCGACTCAACTCCAACTCCATATATTCGTGTTCGGGGAGAAAAAAATCAGAGAGAAAGATTCATCGCGTTTTACGATATGGAGCCGCCGCGAAGCCCTAAACTCTCTCGGGAGGGCTGATCTGGAGTCCGTTCGGGGCTCCGGAGAGGGGAATCCGTCGCCGTCGTCATCATCAACCATCCTCCATCACCAATTTCATGATGCTCACCGCCGTGCGTGAGTAATTCCATCGTAGGCTTGCGGGACGGTGATGGGTTGGATGAGATTTATCATGTAATCGAGGTAGTTTTGTTAGGGTTTGATCCCTAGTATCCACTATGTTCTGAGATTGATGTTGCTATGACTTTGCTATGCTTAATGCTTGTCACTAGGGCCCGAGTGCCATGATTTCAGATCTGAACCTATTATGTTTTCATGAATATATGTGAGTTCTTGATCCTATCTTGCAAGTCTATAGTCACCTACTATGTGTTATGATCCGGCAACCCCGAAGTGACAATAATCGGGACCACTCCCAGTGATGACCATAGTTTGAGGAGTTCATGTATTCACTATGTGTTAATGCTTTGGTCCGGTACTCTATTAAAAGGAGGCCTTAATATCCCTTAGTTTCCGCTAGGACCCCGCTACCACGGGAGGGTAGGACAAAAGATGCCATGCAAGTTCTTTTCCATAAGCACGTATGACTATATTTGGAATACATGCCTAGATTACATTGATGAATTGGACCTAGTTCTGTGTCACCCTATGTTATGACTGTTACATGATGAACCGCATCCGGCATAATTCTCCATTACCGATCCAATGCCTACGAGCTTTTCACATATTGTTCTCCCCTTATTTACTTTACCGTTGCTACTGTTACAATCACTACAAAACCCAAAAATATTACTTTTGCTACCGTTACCGTTACTTCCATACTACTTTGCTACTAAATACTTTGCTGCTGATACTAAGTTATCCAGGTGTAGTTGAATTGACAACTCAACTGCTAATACTTGAGAATATTCTTTGGCTCCCCTTGTATCGAATCAATAAATTTGGGTTGAATACTCTATCCTCGAAAACTGTTGCGTGCCCCTATACTTGTGGGTTATCACGCCCCTGGTCATCAGATCAGTTTTGGGAACCTAAACTATGTCGCTGATATCCGTGGAGACTTGATCTTCGAAGGGTTCGTGGCCCCGAACACGGCACTCGCCCTAGATCCGGAGCAGACTACCAGGTCCGAAGATGGGAGTTCAGAGCCCGCCGAACTCTCTGCAGTTATGGAACTTGCTACCAGAGATCCGGAAGGGACTGCGTCATTGGCAAAACCGAAGACGAGTCGGGCTCCCCTTATCACCAAAGTGCTGGACTCTCCCTCGGACTTCAAATCCGGACTCTCGAGGTCCGCGTCAAACGGGCACGGCCAGGAGGCTTTCACCCGAGTCACCCCTGCGGACTCTCGTTTCTCTGTCCAAACCTCGCTCCTAAAAGAGGCTGTGGACTTAATGCGATCCCTCGCCATTACACAGGAATCGCTTCCGAATTATGCCCAGCCCGGACTAGGGGCTGAGAGCGGGGAATTTTACGCCCCACCCACCACCCACTTCATAGCTTCCGAATTATGCCCAGCCCGGACTAGGGGCTAAGAGCGGGGAATTTTACGCCCCACCCACCACCCACTTCATAGCCACTGTCGGAGATTGAAACGACATGTTGGACTACGCCTTCGAAGACATCGATGGCATGAACGATGATACCGGAGACGAACAAGGCCAAGACCCTCCGTTCACTGGACGTTGGACGGCCGCCTCCACATATGACATGTACATGGTAGACACACCAAAAGAGGATGACGATGACGGCAAGAAGGATCTGATTGAGGACAAGCCTGCTGAAGCACCTCCGAAGCGTCGATGTCAGTGGCACTGCTCAAAATCGCGTCACGAAAAAGACAGCAATACCGGCGTCGGAAACAATAACACTTCGGAGAATGCCGAAGACCCCAAAGCCCCTGTCGAGCCAACATCCGAACAGGATGATTGGGAGGAAGGGCAAGTTAACCCCGATGATCCGGTCGGGAATGAGGACTCGGAGGATAGTAACTACCTACCGATCTCCGAAGAGGATGTGAGCCTCGGCGACGAAGACTTCATCGTGCCTGAGGAACCCCTCAAGCAAGAGCGCTTTAAGCGCCGGCTAATCGCCACTGCGAGAAGCCTGAAAAAGAAGCAGCAGCAGCTTCAAGTTGAACATGATTTACTCAATGATAGATGGACTAATGTCCTGGAAGCGGAGGAATATGGCCTCGAACGCCCAACTAAGAGTTACCCGAAGCGCAAGCTACTACCACAATTTGATGATGAGGCCCTTGAGCCAATACCGCCAAAGCATAAAACTGCTGACGAACCCGACCGCCCACCACGTGGACGGGACAGACTGGCTACTCACGCCGAACACCAGCCCGCGCCACCCCGTCGTCAAGGCAAGGAGGCAACGGCCCCGGGCTATACCTACGACCTACGCAAGGACCTAGACAATAGAGCTGGTTAGACAAGATC
Source organism: Triticum aestivum (assembly GCF_018294505.1). Lineage (NCBI taxonomy): Eukaryota > Viridiplantae > Streptophyta > Magnoliopsida > Poales > Poaceae > Triticum > Triticum aestivum. The sequence continues at coordinate 207,616,114 of NC_057802.1, read as the reverse complement.
AATCTATGGATCGAGGGGGCATGCTCCAATGCGAGAGGATGGCCATCAGGCCTGGCGTGACAGGCACAACCTCACCCGGGCCGAAAACCGCATCCGGACTTCATCCGAACTGCGTCGTGACATCGCCTGATACAGGGGCGCCGCACACCCCTTATGCTTCATCGACGAAGTGATGGAACATCAGTTCCCAGAAGGGTTTAAACCCATGAACATAGAATCATATGATGGTACAATGGATCTCGAAGTATGGATCGAAGATTTTCTTCTCCATATCCACATGGCCCGCGGTGATGATCTCCATGCCATCAAATACCTCCCTCTCAAATTAAAGGGACTAACAGGCACTGGTTAAACAGCCTCCCAGAAAATTCTATTGGCAGCTGGGAAGACTTGGAGGATGCCTTTAGAGACAACTTCCAAGGCACCTATGTTCGGCCTCCAGACGCCGATGACCTTAGTCACATAGTCCAGCAACCCAGAGAATCAGCCCGGAAACCCTGGACCAAGTTGTTAATTAAAAAGAACCAAATTGTGGATTGCCCGGACGCTAAAGCCCTCGCTGCCTTTAAACACAGCGTCCGAGACGAGTGGCTCGCCCGACACCTCGGCCAAGAAAAGTTGAAGTCCATGGCAGCCCTTACCGCACTTATGACCCGCTTTTGCACGGGAGAAGATAGCTGGCTAGCTCGTAGAAGCAACAGCACCAGCGACCCTGGCACTTCCGAAGCCAGGGACAGCAATGGCAAGCCACGACGCAACAAGCACAAGCGTCGAAGCAATAACGAAGATACCGCGGACACGACGATCAGCGCCGAATTCAGTGGCTCTAAACCCGATCAGCAGAAGAAGCCATTCAAAGGAAACAGAGATGGTCCATCTAGTTTGGACAGAATACTCGATCGGCCTTGCCAGATTCATGGCACCCCCGATAAGCCTGCCAATCATACCAACAGAAACTGTTGGGTCTTTAAACAGGCCGGCAAGCTCAACGCCGAACACAAGGGTAAAGGGCCGCCCAGCGAGGACGACGATGAAGAGCCTCTCCCACCGCACACAGGGGGACAGAAGAAATTTCCCCCCGAGGTCAAAACGGTGAACATGATCTACGTTACTCACATCCCTAAGCGGGAGCACAAGCGCGCGTTAAGGGACGTCTACGCCATAGAGCCATTCGCCCCAAAATTTAATCCATGGTCAGCCTGTCCGATCACCTTCGATCGCAGAGACCATCCGACCAGTATCCGTCATGGAGGTTCGGCTGCATTGGTCCTCGACCCAATTATCAACAGATTCCACCTCACGTGAGTCCTTATGGACGGCGGCAGCAGCCTTCACCTACTTTATCAATACACTGTCCGCAAAATGGGCATCGATCCGTCAAGAATCAAGCCCACTAAAACCACCTTTAAAGGAGTAATACCCGGTGTAGAAGCCCGCTGCACGAGCTCAATAACGCTGGAAGTGGTCTTTGGTTCGCCGGACAACTTCCGCAGCGAAGACTTGATCTTCGACGTCGCCCCTTTCCGCAGTGGTTATCACGCACTGCTTGGGAGAACCGCCTTCGCCCGCTTTAATGCGGTCCCGCATTATGCTTACTTAAATCTCAAAATTCCTAGACCCCGCGGCGTTATTACAGTAAATGGAAACACAGAGCGCTCCCTCCGTACTAAGGAGCATACCGCGGCCCTTGCAGCCGAAGTACAGGGTGGCCTTATTGAGCCGAAAACCGAATCAGCAGTCAAGCCCCCGGACACTGTCAAACGGGTTCAGTCTACCCTGCAGATTGACAGTCCGGCCCGTCCAGAGCTAGATTAGCAATTCGGCCTCCGATAAAGCCCCAACCTGATAGCGGCATACGTACCGTGCGTACATAACTACGCACTAAAGATACCATGGGCAAGGTCAGAGGCGGGCTAAACATAAGGTCCACGGTACGGCTCGACCCTATCCGGACCTTTATATTTTTTCACCTTTTTTCTTGTTTTTATTTTTCAGGTTCTTTACAACCCACATCAATTTCTGGTGGTAATAAGGGCCCCTTTCTAGGCCCCTTATGCATACTTGATTGTTGATCCTCTCAAAGGATCATACACCAAGGCGAAAAGCGGCGCAGACGTGCGGTAGAGTGTCCAAAGGATCTTCAAGATCATCTTTCAAATTTTAGGACCTGTACACAGCTTCCCCTTGTTGTCGGCATGTAAAATAGTCGTGATGCTTATCGCATCTTCTGTCAATATACATGTTGACGTACCAATCAGACTATAATGGAAACAGTTTCACCCAACCTTGTTCGGTATCGGCTTATTTCTTAATCTGTTTTCCCCCCTTTTTACGTCAGATTGGCATATAAACCTTGGTACGACTTAAATCGCCAGGGGCTCTATTCAGCCATATATATTTGCGAAAACAGAAAAGTCCGAACACTCTCAGAGTAGATTTCGGCGTCTCGAATACTACAGTATATGCATCGGCTCTGAATCATGTCTTTGGTCAATAGTTGGGCTGCCCGGCTCCTGTGTTTGCTAACTTACGTTCCGCTAGTTCGGCTAAGATAGTAAAGGGAGAACTACTGCGATTGTATTTCTGGTTCGTCCGGTCAAGCACCTCAGTAGAGAAAGCCAAAAACTGACTGTCATGATGCGGCAGGAGCTGGTCAGCAATTCGGCGACTTACTAAATCTCTAGCGATTTCTTCCGTATTACACGAAGGACTGGCTCTTTCCAGTCACGCGCTTAAGGCATCCAAGTCCGGATAGTCGCATACGCATGAGGGGCTACCTTACAGTCCCATTGTCAAACTCTATGGCTAAGAGAAAGTTCTAAGGCTGCATAGTCTGATTGCCTGGTTCACTACGTAAATCACCTCCTTCGCGGACCAAGACGTTGGGTCAAGAGTGATTACACGTTATCCCGAACACCCCCGTAGTATCTACGTGGGGGCTGAAGCCGACGACTGGCAAACTTCCAGAATAATAATATACGGCCGCACAGGAGGAAAGTAGCTCAGATAAATGCGTAAAATATATTACACAGCCTTGGTTTATAATACATTGTCCGGGTAGTCTGGATACATTTATTCGAACATGATATCCTTCGAGCATTGACCCTCTATCAAACGGGCACCCTCGAGGACGTCTTCGAAATAGCGCTCCAGCTTGCGGTGGTCTTTGCCTCCAGGCGGACCCTCAACCGCCACGGTAGCGGCCTTCATTTTCGCCCAGTGCATCTTGACACGGGCAAAAGCCATCCACGCACCTTCTATGCATGCTGAGCGCTTGACCACCTCTACTCGAGGCAAGGCATCGCCAAGCCGCTTGACCAGGCTGAAGTAACTGCTCGGAATGGGTCCGGCTGGCCATAGCCGGACTATGATGTCCTTCATGGCCAAACCGGACATCCTATGCAGCTCCGCCGGCTACATCATCTGATTGTTCAGTAGCGCTGGCTGCTCTGGCGCCAAGTACTGTGAACAGAAGAGCTTCTCCGTCGCGTTCCCGTCTTGGGCCCATAAATATTGGGCGGCATTAGCAGCACTCCTCGGGAGATCCGCAAAAGCGTCTGGAGCACTCCACAGTCGATTTAGCAAAGCATGACTTTGACCGCCGAATATACTCTGTAAAAGAACAGGCTTACCAGCCGCTATCTGTTCGGCTTGCTTGATCTCCTCACGAGCCGCCCGGGACTCGGACCGTGCCTCCTTCGCCTCTTGAAGAGCCTTGGAGAGTTCGGCCTCTTGAGCCTTGTTACTCTCCTCCAAGGACTCACACTTGTTGGCGGCCTCCTGGAGCGCTTGCTCTACTTCGGTCACCCTCGCCTCATACTGAAGGCGGGTGGCCTTTTCGGCCTCCGCATCCATAGCCACTTTCTCTGCGGCAGCTTTGCTTGCCCTCGCCTCCTCCTTGGCTTCGGCAAGGGCACTCTTGAGGGCCTCGACCTCGGTCGTGTTGCCTACAATCATTTACATAGTAGCGCATGAGCTTAAACTCTGAGTTTGCATTATAATTTAGGCTTGTAAGGGATCTTTTTAAAGCATACCTTGGGACTCATCGAACCGCTTGTTAATGCGATCGATTTCACCATCAGCTAGTTTCAGTTTTTGCTGGAGTTCGGAAACCTCCACATCCCTGGCTGAAGCCACCAACAGTGAAGCCTGTTTTTTCAAATAGATAAATGTGTTATACCCAGCGATGATTTGATCCTCTGTCCGGCTCCTTTTTCAAAAAGCCAAATAGAGTCTCAGGGGCTACTATCTATATAAGGGCATATTATTACACATGCAAAAGCGGCTAATAATATTAAATCGCATACCTCAAAGCCTGGTAGCATGCTGGTAAAAGCTTCGTTCAGCCTGCTTTTTGCGGACTGAACCTTCTCAACCACCGTACCCATTAGGGTACGGTGCTCTTCCACGACGGAAGCACGTCGGAGTGCTTCCCTCAATGTATCCGGAGCCTCCGAATTGATGGAGGTCGGCGGCGGAGTCGGAGCTCCCCCCTCCTTCAAAGGGGACTGCTCACTCGATTCCCGAACCACGTGGGTCTCCGGAGTCGTATTCGGCTGGGGGAAGGACTGGTCCAGGCCCCCGTCCTCAGTTTCCATGGGGGTTGTGCCCCCTATGTTTTCGGCAGCTGAGGCATTACCTTCTGGCACCGTTTCTGCGGCCTTCCGCACCTCTCCCTGGCCCGGAGAGGTCCTCTGGGAAAACACCTCGGTGTCGTCCGCGGCATGAGGCAGAGAGGCTCGCGGAGGCGTTTCGCTCTCCATCATCTCCGGCGCCAGAGAATTCCCCGAAGACGATGATTGTTGGCGGAGATCACGGGTCGGACTAAAACACATATATGATATGTCATCCTACAATTTATAAAAAACCAGATATATACAGTATCTTTGAATACTTACGATTCGGCCAGGGTCTTCGGCCTGGGGTGCCACTCAGGGACGGCTTCGGTGTCCGATTCTGAATCGTCCGAAAGGGAGATCTTCCCCTTCTTGAACGCCTCCGCCTCTAGGTGCACGGAAGCCCCCCTTTTCTTCTTTCCCCCCTTAAGGGGAGAATTGCTCTCCTCCTCTTCCTCTTCGTCTTCATCTCCCTCGTGGGAGGAGAGAGCTTCGGTATCTTCAGACCCTATGTCCGAAGTACCTTTACGGCGAAGGCCACTTCTGGCCTCCTTGCCCTTCTTCTTGGCCTTCTTCTCTGGTGCCTGGTACGGCGCCGGAACCAGCATCTTCGTCAGAAGAGGAATAGCTGGGTCTTCGGGCAATGGATCCGGACACTTGATCCGCTCCGCCTTCTTCATCCAGCCCTGAAGGATGAGGGGAAGGCTTACCATACTCCACTGATCTGCAAGTTGAGGATATGTTTGGAAATCTAAAAAACTTACTGGAGTAGCCGGATGAGCGCATTCGAGGTCGAGGTCTTCGGTTGATTTCGGTCACGACTTCTGGGACTTGAAAAGCAGCTTCCATATATCTGCGTGCGTTGTGCCGAAGAACCGCTACAAGGTCCGGGGACTAGCCAGATCAAACTCCCACATATGGAGAGTCCGGCGTTGGCTGGGGAGAATCCAGCGAAAAAGCATCACCTGGATCATGTTGGCAAGACTGGTGTTCTTCTCCATCATGCTCTTGACGTGCTTCTATAGCGTCATCACCTCGTCGGACAATGCCCAATCCAGGCCCTTGTTAATCCATGATGCAAGCCGCATTGGAGGACCGGATTTGAACTCAGGAGTGGCGGCCCATGTGGTGTCACGGGGTCCCGTGATGTAGAACCACCCCTGTTGCCATCCCTTCACGGTTTCTACGAAGGTCCCCTTGGGCCAGGTGACGTTGGGGAGCTTGCTCACCATGACGCCACCACACACCGCGTGTTGACCCTCGACCACTTTCGGCTTCACGTTGAAGAGCTTGAGCCATAGGCCGAAGTCGGGGGGGATGCAGAGGAACGCCTCAGACACGACGATGAACGCGGAGATGTTGAGGAAGGAATTCGGGGCTAGATCGTGGAAATCTAGCCCGTAATAGAACATGAGCCCGCGGACGAAGGAGTGGAGGGGAAACCCTAGTCCGTGAAGGAAGTGGGGGATGAACACTACCCTCTCGTTAGGCTCCGGGGTGGTAATGATCTGCTTTTTGGCAAGGAGCCGGTGGGCAATTTTTGCGGCTAAGTACCCCGCTACCCAGAGTTCCTTGATGTTCCCCTCCGTGACGGAGGAGGCCATCCACTTGCCCTGCGCTCCAGATCCGGACATGGCTAGAGTGTTTGCTGGGGACAAAAAGGATTGAAACTTGGGCGCTGGAGCTCGAGGGCAGATGGGCTAAGGAGGAAGAAGGCATGGGGTAAAAAGATGGATCCTTATCTTCTCATAAAGGCAGTGAATATCGAGCGTCCCCCCATGAGCCTTAAAACTCGCCTATTCCAAAGGGGTCGTGCAAACGGCACGGTTGGATTACCCAAACCCGTATTAATGAGAATCCCGCAATAAGGGGACACGATCTCTGCTTTGACAACACGTGTCAATGAAGACCGCGCCTCGAAACGCGAAGCGGGAGGCTGAAAAACGGTTCGAAATAATAATAAGGCCAGGACATAACGTCTCACGGGAAAAGCTGTCAGTAGATGTGACCTGTTTTGTTTAAGTATTTTGCCCTTGTGGTTCAGGGTTATAACTATTATACAGAGCCGGATACAGTTCTTTTGATCAACTACTTTGGAGTATTCAAAGGAGGAACCCTCCTTGCAATGCCGAAGACAATCTGCGCGCCGGACACATCGTCATTGAAGCCTGGTTCAGGGGCTACTGAGGGAGTCCTGGATTAGGGGGTCCCCGGGCGTCCGGGCTATGTGACGTGGGCCGAACTGATGGGTCATGAAGATACAAGATAGAAGGCCTTCTCCCGTGTCCGGATGGGACTCTCCTTTGCGTGGATGGCAAGCTTGGCATTCGTATGTGAAGATTCCTTTCTCTATAGACCGACTCTGTACAACCCTAGGCCCCTCTGGTGTCTATATAAACCGGAGGGTTTAGTCCTTAGAGACAATCACAATCATACAGGCTAGACATCTAGGGTTTAGCAATTACAATCTCGAGGTAGATCAACTCTTGTAACCCCTACACTCATCAAAGTCAATCAAGCAGGAAGTAGGGTATTACCTCCATTAAGAGGGCCCTAACCTGGGTAAACATCATGTCCCCTGCCTCCTGTTACCTTCGATCCTCAGATGCACAGTTCGGGACCCCCTACTCGAGATCGGCCGGTTTTGACACCGACAGTGCTCTTTATTAGTTCAATAATTATTCATATGAGAGCCACTCAACATTTTCATCGTGGTCTTCTCCTTGGTAAGCCTCGAATAAAAAGAAAAGAAGTTCAGAGAAACACACTGAAATATTTTTGGAGTTTTTGGTTTTCTTGAACAGGCAAATAAAAGGGAAAAGCAAAAACGAGAAAAACTATTTACACGGGAAAGCTCCCAACAAGCAAAAGAAGAACAAGGAAATCTTTTTGGGTTTTCTTTTTAATACTACTACTAAGCATGCATAGAAAGTAAATTACTACAACTAATTTTTTTGGTTTTTCTAAAGTTTTTCAAACACACAAGAAGAAAGCAAGGAAATAAATCTAAGCATGGATGATACAATGAAAAAGTGTGAACACCAACAAATAGAATGATAAGTAGACATGAATGTAATGTCAGTGAGAAACACGTACTCCCCCAAGCTTAAGCTTTTGGCCTAAGTTGGTAATCAATCAGTAGCCTGGAGGGTAGTAGGGATCTTGAGGAGCAGGCATCCACTCATCCCACTGCTGAGGCTCCTCCTGTGCCTCTGCAGCAGCCTGAGCGTTCCGATAGGCGATGATGTCCTCAGGCATAATCCTATATCCGCCCCTGGCAGCAGAATCAAACAAAGCAGGTGCAGGCAAGGGAATAATATCATGAGTTTTAACGCTAAAGACCAGGTTATAAGGAATGGGGATGTTAGGATAATCTTGTGCAAGAAAATGATGGTGTTCCATGGTTGCACGGTCTAAGTAAAACTTGGTCAGGGGGTAATCATGAGGGCATATCTCAACATTGAAGCGAGCCGCGAAACAGTAGCAAAAATCCCACCATGTATTTCACCCTGGGATTTATTAAGATGGAGGCGACGAGCCACAATAGCTCCCAAGCTATGAGTGTTGTCGCCCTCTAGTGCCCGGCGTAAAACAGCAAAGTCTAGTGCGCTGAGCACACCTACTTTCTTTCTAGCAAGCAGACATTTAGCAACAAATAAAGCAAAATAATGTATGGCAGGAAAGTGTATGCTAGCAGCCGTGGTGGCTGACACCCCTCTCTCATCTCCCACTTTCAAAGTGCGATAAAAGGCCTCAAACCCAGCCGGCCTAGGCTCGGCTAAGCTCCCATCAGAAGGGATCATGCATATGTCACAACATTCGGTAAGTGGTATCTGATGGTTTTCAGAATATAAATCAAAACTCACTTCGGGAGGATTGTTCCTAGGCAGGAAAGTAAAATTTTGAACAAATATGTATGTGAGGATTTGGTGCTGGTCACACTCATCTGCAATGAAGTCAGTGACGCCAGCATTGGCAACATATTGTGTAAACTCCTGAAGAATTCCAGCCTCTTCCAAGAACGGGGTGTGCGGCTATTCGCATGGCCGTACCTCCGCCAACCTCCGAGGGTGGAGATCACTACCAGATGACTCCCCAATAACACCCTTGGAGTTCTTCTTAGAGCCAAACTTCCTGAAGATATTCATGTCCGCGTACAATTTTCTGAAAATAAAAATTTTTGGGTGACAAAAATTTGTCAACAAAACTTTATTAAATTGATAGCAACTACTCATAGGGATACATAGAGCCCATAGCAAGCATTGAAACTACTTAGAACACTAAGAATTCAACATGCAAGCTCATCTACAGCAACACCAAGAGTAGGTAATTATTCAAAATATAAACCATTAAAACAAAAACTAATTGGACAAACGGTGGAGTCACATACCAAGCAACAATCCCCCGAAACAGTTTCGGAAATGGAGCTTCGAGCAAAGAGATCGAAATCCACGAGTTTGAGAGCAAGAACAAGGGAGAGAGAGCAATGGAGATTTTTTTCTCTGGAGGTTAGTGATGATGTGGGCTAAAGAGATAAGTGAGGGGGCCCACGTGGGGACCACAACCCACTAGGGCGCGCCTGGGGGCACCTGGCGCGCCCAGGTGGGTTGTGCCCACCTGGTGCACCTCCCTCTGATATTATTTGCACCAGAAATTCAGAAATATTCAGAAAAAATCGTACTAAATTTTCAGAGCATTCTGAGAACTCTTATTTTTGGGTCATTTTTTATTGCACGGGAAATTCAGAAAATAGACAAAACATGGCATTTTATTTTATTTAACTAATAAAAATAGAAAATAAAAAGGTAGGGACAGAAGGTAGTGCTTACTAAATTCATCAACTTCATACCGCTCAAAAATGATTCATTAATAAGGTTGGTCAGGTCTTATTAACAACCACTTTTGATTAGCACGAAACCAAAGAACTTTCATAAATCATTAAGTTACCTCAATGGGGACATGAATGTCCCCAACAATAAGCATTTCATATTTCTTTTTGACATCGGGTAGAGGTATTTGAAAACTTCCAATAGTGATTGTCAGAGATTTTTCAATAACATTAATACCATTAACTTGGAATTGTTTCTTCGGAAAGTGCACCGTATGCTCATTACCATTGATATGAAAAGTGACCTTGCTTTTATTGCAATCAATAATAGCCCCTTCTGTATTCAAGAAGGGTCTACCAAGGATAATCGACATATTATCGTCCTCGGGCATCTCAAGTATAACAAAGTCAGTCAAAATAGTAACATTAGCAACAACAACGGGCACATCCTCACAAATACCGATAGGTATGGCGGTTGATTTGTCAGCCATTTGCAAAGATATTTCAGTAGGTGTGAGTTTATTCAAGTCAAGTCTTTTATATAAAGAGAAAGGCATAACACTAACACCAGCTCCTAAATCACATAAAGCAGTTTTCACATAATTCTTTTTGATAGAGCAAGGTATAGTTGGTATTCCCGGATCTGCAAGTTTTTTGGCCACTCCATCTTTGAAAGTGTAATTAGCAAGCATAGTGGAGATTTCAGCTTCCGGCATTTTTCTCTTATTAGTGATGATGTCTTTCATATACTTTGCATAAGGAGGCATTTTAAGGATATCAGTCAAGCGAGTACGCAAAAAGACTGGCCTCAGCATTTCAGCAAAGCGTTCAAATTCTTCATCATCTTTCTTTTTAGTTGACTTGGGTGGAAAAGGCATAGGTTTTTGAACCCGCGGTTCTCTTTCTTTACCGTGTTTTCTAGCCACAAAGTCTCTTTTATCTTACCTTTTATTCTTAGGTTGTGGGTTATCAAGATCGACAGGTGGTTCTATCTCAACATCATTATTTGGTCCCCTTTTATTATTTGGTTGAGTGTCTTCATGAACCTCATCATTATCTTTTTCATTATAACTACGTGAGTGTTCATTACCAGATTGAGTTTCAGCATCAGAGATAGAAGTTTCATTTTCATTATCAGGAGGTTTTTCTATTTCAGGTTCACTAGAAGTATGCAAAGTCCTATCATTTTTCTTTTTTTTTCTTTCTAGAAGGACTAGGTGCACTAGTGTTATTTCTTTGTGAGTCTTGTTCTATTATTTTAGGGTGTCCCTCAGGATAAAGTGGTTCCTGAGTCATTTTACCTCCTCTAGTTGCAACTCTAACAGCAAAGTCATGCATATTATGATTCATTTCATCAAGAAATTCTCTTTGAGATTTAGCAACTTGTTCTAACTCGGTTTGAACCATAGAAGCATGTTTTCCAACACCTCTAACATCATTTGATATTCTAAACAAGTCACTCAAGCGAGCAATCATATCAGAATTATATTTCAATTGTTTCATAACATTTGCATTGAAGTGATCTTGTTTTCTAATGTAGTTTTCAAACTCATAAAGGCATTGGCTAGGATGCATATTGTGAGGATTGTCATTATCATTGAACTTCATTAGAGAATTTACCTCTACCACCTTAGGCAGTGGTGGTGTATTAAGCCCATGTATTTCTTCAATAGGAGGTAAATTTTTAACATCCTCGGCTTTAATACCTTTTTCCTTCATAGATTTCTTTGCCTCTTGCATATCTTCAGGACTGAGATATAATATACCCCTCTTCTTCGGAGTGGGTTTAGCCGGTGGTTCAGGAAGAGTCCAATCATCATAATTTTTCAATATGTTATTCAATAATTCTTCAGCTTGTCCAACAGTTCGTTCCCTGATAACACAACCAGCACAACTATCTAGGAAGTCCCTAGAAGCGTCGGTTAGTCCATTATAGAAGATATCAAGTATTTCATTTTTCTTAAGAGGATGATCAGGCAAAGCCTCCCCCAAGCTTGTGGGAGACTCTCTTCTTTAGTTTGCACAAAGTTAAATATTTCCTGTAAGGCAGCATGTTTCTTATGAGCAGGAAAATATTTTTCAGAGAAGTAATAAATCATGTCCTGGGGACTACGCACACAACTAGGAGCAAGAGTATTGTACCAAGCTTTAGCATCACCCTTTAATGAGAAAGGAAATAATTTGAGAATAAAGTAATAGCGAGTTTTCTCATCATGAGCAAAAAGGGTGGCTATATCATTCAACTGAGTAAGATGTGCCACAACAGTTTCAGTTTCATAACCATGGAAAGGATCTGATTCAACCAAAGTAATTAACTCTGGGTTGACAGAGAATTCAGAATCCTTATCATCAATAAAGATAGGTGAAGTAGCAAACTTAGGATCACATTTCATTCTAGCATTCAGAGATTTTTCTTTATACTTGCATAATAATTTCTCTAGATCATCTCTATCCCTACAAGCAAGAATATCTCTAGTTGTCTCCCCATTCATAACATAACCTTCCCGTAGCTTAGGCAATTCATATCTAGGAAGGCTAGTTCTAGCAGGTGTTTCAGGAGTTTCAATTTCAAGCTCATCATCAGATTCAACAACATCATGTTTTATTACTCTAGCAATTTGTTCATAGAGAAATTCACCAAGTGGCACATCATCATTATCAAGCAAGGTACTAGCATCATCATATGCATCATTCATAGTAGAAGTAGCATCACCAATAACTTGCGACATATTAGAATTGATAGCATGTTTTGGTGTTGCAAGTCTACTCATAACAGAAGGTGAATCTAAAGCAGAACTGGATGGCAGTTCCTTACCTCCCCCCGTCTTAGAGGGATAAATCTTAGTCTTTGGATCCTTCAGATTCTTTATAGTGATAATATGATAATAATCCCAAGTGACTAAAAAAATATCTATGCTCCCCGGCAATGGTGCCAAAAAAGGTCTTGATAACCCACAAGTATAGGGGATCGCAACAGTTTTCGAGGGTAGAGTATTCAACCCAAATTTATAGATTCGACACAAGGGGAGCCAAAGAATATTTGAAGGTATTAGCAGCTGAGTTGTCAATTCAACCACACCTGGAGATTAATTATCTGCAGCAAGTAATCAGTAGCAAAGTAATATGATAGTTTTGATAGTAGTGACATCAGTAATGATAACGGTAACAGTGATAGCAGTAATTTGTAGCAAGTGTAACAGTGATGATAGCAGTAGTAACTTAGCAGAAACAATATAGGATAAATTCATAGGCATTGGATCGGTACTTGTTGGATGATATTCATCATGTGATAGTTATAACCTAGGGCGATACGGCACTAGCTCCAGTTCATTGATATAATGTAGGCATGTATTTCGTAAATAGTCATACGTGCTTATGGAAAGAACTTGCATGACATCTTCTGTCCTACCCTCCAGTGGTAGCGGGGTCCATATTGGAAACTAAGGGATATTAACGCCTCCTTTTAGTAGAGAACTGCAACAAAGCACTAACACATAGTGAATACATGAACTCCTCAAACTACGGTCATCACCGGGAGTGGGCCCGGTTATTGTCACTCCGGGGTTGCCGCATCATAACACGTAGTAGGTGACTATAACTTGCAAGATCGGATCTAAAACATGGATATAATGATGACAACATAAATGGTTCAGATCTGAGTTCATGGCACCCAGGCCCAAAGTGACAAGCATTAAGCATAGCAAAGTCATAAGAACATAGTGGATACTAGGGATCAAGCCCTAACAAAACTAACTCGATTACATGATGAATCTCATCCAACTCCTCACCGACCAGCGAGCCAACGAAGGAATTACTCACTCCTGGTGGGGAGCATCATGGAATTGGCGATGGAGAAGGGTTGGTGATGACGAAGAACGAAGATCCCCCTCTCCTGAGCCCCAAACGGACTCCAGATCTGGCCTCCCAATGAAGAACAGGAGGTGACGGCGGCTCCGTCTCTTGGATCACGATAATTCTTTCTCCCATATTTTCTTCAGGAAAAATAGGATTTTATAGCGTCGGTTTCAGGGTCTGCGGGGCCACCAGGTGGGGACAACCCACCTGGGCGCGCCAGGAGAGGGGGGCGCGCCCTGGTGGGTTGTGCCCACCCAGGGGCCCCTCTCTGGTAGGTCTTGGCTCCAGAAATTCTTATATATTATATAAAAATTCCTCGCAAAGTTTCGTTCCATTCCGAGAACTTTTATTTCTGCACAAAAACAACACCATGGTAGTTCTACTGACAACAGCGTCAGTCCGGGGTTAGTTTCATTCAAATCATGCAAATTAGAGTCCAAAACAAGAGAAAAAGTGTTAGGAAAAGTAGATACGTTGGAGACATATCAATTTACTGTTGAATCTAGTTCCCCAAGAGCTAAAAAACGAACTGCTGCCGCTGCCTACCCACTCATTCACTTGAAGAGACTCCAATGGCGATCCGAGGGGTGAGCCTACTAGATATGGACTTCAGCAAGGAGTTCACCTTTGAGTTCGTCGTTCAGTCTCATGGCTGCACCAAGTTGAATGTGATGTACACCAATGATCCGGACTCGGTGCAGCTCTGCCTCGCCAAGTTCAAGCAGTACCTACAGGACAAGAAAGTACAAGGTCGCAAGACTAGACCTTGTGCCCATCCATTCATCTCCTGACAGGGACCAGCGGATCGTCGTCGCCTAGGTATGCATGCGGGACGAGCTTCTCATCTACCACTGATGTAGGGCCATCAGAGGTTCTGGAGCATTCGGCCGTTTCATCGGTAGCACCGACTGCACCTTCGCTACGATGGAGAGAAGGAAGAACGCGACGATTTGGCCATCTGCTGCAACAAGCTTGTCGACATCCAGAAGCAATACAAGATCATCGGCAACGGGCAGGAGAAGGACTCCTTGGTCGACCTCACCGAGACCATCATCGACCCCTGTTACGCCAACATGAAAGAAGACAACGATACCAAGGACCTGAACACGTGGAAGGTACCTCTGAATCTAGCCTACATAACTTACGCGGCCAAGGATGCATACACATGCTATGACATGTACAGGCGGATCTTGGACATGAGGGCGTGTCTGCTTCCCATAACCGACGAGTACACAGACAGCCGCAGCGCCATGATCAATCGTTCCAGGAAGGTCTAAATGTTGTACTTTATCTGCTTAAGCACATTTATCATCGGAGTGTTTCATGCATTAGACTATGTGTCGTAATTATCTGTTTTGTCCGAAATATTTCTTCTAAGAACCCATTAACCTGTTTGCTTTTTTTAATTAGTGGCCATTTTCTTATGTATGTAACTAGTTCACTCCGTTGCCGTTCTTTGAATCTCCTTCCTCCCAACACATTCCCCTTCTTAGGTGGACCCAGCAGGTCTCGTACACAGACATTTGGGACCAACCACCTATCCATTTGTATTTCTTTATTTTGTTCAATCTTTCGTCCTCTTCCTCTACAATAGCTGACGGCGCTGTCGCGCACGCCTCGGTGACCTATCATAGCCTATGGCGTTGGCCAGCCATCCCTCTACTCCCACACATTGTCCGGCGGCGGCAGCTCCACTGGCCCACCCTGCACCCGAACAAGTCAACCCTCGTACTCCCCTCCGCCTGCGTCTTCCCCCGCCCCGGTTCGTTCGGTCCTAGGTCTCGACGTCGTCCTCCACCTTGGTGCTCTCGCCGCGGCGCCGCCGTCTGTCATTCCCAACATGGTCAGCAAAACAAGAGGAATCGGGAGACGACTATTCGTCGAGAGGCTGACAGTCCCGGGCACACCAGGTCCATGGCCTAGATTTTGTTGTTTAACATGGGCAGCCCACGACATTTTTCAACTTTTTTTGGATCCAGCAGGTATCAAGCGGCCTCTGGGCCTCCCAGCCTAGCTTGTCTATAACATCAGCAGCCCAAGTTATGTTTGTTTTTTCTCGAATACAGTTATGTTTGTTTTCTGAAGACGACGCACAGCTCAGTTCTATTTTTCTAAAAGAATGCAAAACTGAACCTATGTTTTCCCTTCTATAATAGTATATATATATCTTATTTTATTACATACATATAATGGAAACAACATAAGGTTCCGTTAAACCTGTCGTTCGTCCAACCATTTTATAGACCTTCCCACTTCCGTTATTTTTTGTTTTCATTAATCCTATATCTGAATTTTCTCCTACATTCTTTTTCGATGTAATATGAGTTTTCTCCAGTACTTTTCACTAGAACCAACTCAATTGTCCCACGTCTAGCCTAAAAAATAATAATACCCCACGTCCTATTAACTCATCAAATTAAAATGATATTTTATTTCATAAATCGAAAGTTCTTAAAAAATAATAATAATAATTGTATATATAACTTGGCAAGTTAACTCCTAGTGATTGCGTACATAAGCTGGCAAAAAAAGTCCGACCAATGCAGTAAGAGACGTGCAATCATGTGTTTATGTTTTTATAACACTTCTCCGTCCAGCCCAACAGGATATTTTCACCCAGCACAGCAAGTCCGCAGATTTGAAGAAAAATGCAAATGGGCTTTAAATTCTACCATAATATATAAACGGGCTGCATAGATGGTACATCATTGTTTCACCCAGCCCACCAAATGGACAAAAGAAAGAAATGGACTGGCTGACATGTGGGCCAGTAGGTCGAAGCCTAAGAGCTTTTAGAAAAAATAAAAATACAAAGGTCGAAGCCTAAGCAAGGCGTTGGATTTACATCCAACGGCCGGCATTCTTCTTCAATCTCTCGTCTTCTTCCCCCAGCGCTGCCGGGACTGCCTGCTCCAGCCTCCAGCATCCAGCGGTGCTGTTTAGCGTGCCTCGCAGCAAAACGCTACCCCACCGACGGCCAGGCCATCCCTCCACTCATCCGCACCTCTTGTTATTCTCTGCCGAGTGTAGGCCCACCCTGCACCCGAACCAGTCAAGTTTCCCACTCCTCTCTGTCTGCGACTCCACTTCCGTGTCTTCCCCATCTTCGGGCGTTCCAGTCTGGGGCCTCGCCGTCGTCCATCGGCTTGTTGCGCTCTGCACGGTGTGGTCAACGTGGTCAACAAATGAGAGTCATCGGAAGATGATTGTACGTGGAAAGGCTGATAGTGGGGACGCACCATGCCCATGGACGCATGCATGCAACTACATCCTTTTTACCCTAAAAATAATGTTTTCTCCCCCTGACAGCTGGGACCCACCAGCTACATCTTCGCACGCAAGGAAGTGCATCCTTATTACGGGCAAAAAAATGATTCTTCCCCCTGACAGCTGGGACCCATCAGCTATATCTTCGCACGCAAGGAAGTGCGTCCTGATCCTTCCTGACAGTTGGGACCCACCCGGTCGAAGCGTACATAGCATTGTCTGTGTACATACCGGTCGATCAGTCTATCTGCCACGATGAACCGTGGCCGAGTAAGGAGCTGTAGCAGTTTAGGCAGTCCAGTCAAAACCGTGTACACGTACGTACAGCCAGATGCCAAACAATACGACCACGTACGTACATACGGGCGGGGTCTCGAACGCGTACTCGCGCATACGTACGGCCAGGGCTCGTTTACATGGAGAGGCTACTGAGGGCAGCAACGGCGTCCTAATCATCGGAAGCCACCCGGCTGGGTCGGAATGGAGAAACTGCGTCGTGTTCATGGGGAGGCATGGAATGCGTCGTGTTCATCGGGAGGCAACGGAATACGTCGTGTTCATCGGGAGCCAACCGGCTTGGACGGAACAGCCGAAACGAGGTCTGGAGTACCGCAGAACGAAGGAAACGGGCCTTCTGTTCGACCGCGTACGGTGAAATGGGGTACTGTTCATCGGGAAGGGTCTGGCGTACCGCAAAACGGAGGAAACGGACATGTGTTCGACCGCATACAGTCGAAACAGGGTCCTGTTCATCGGGAGGGGTGTGGCGTACCGCAAAACGGAGGAAACGGACTTGTGTTGGAGCGCCTACGGTCAAAATGGGGTCCTGTTCATTGGGAGGGGTGTGGCGTACCGCGGAATGGGACTCCACAGGCTACTGTTCATCCACCGTCGATTTCCTCCAGCCTCCACCTGCTACTGTTCATCCACCCTCGACTTCCTCCAGCCTCCAACATCTACTGTTCATCCACAGGGTCCTGTTCATCTAGCCTCCTCCTGCTGCTGTTCATCTAGCCCTCCACGAGGTCCTGTTCATCCAGCCTCCACCGGCTCCTGTTGAGGGAGTCCTGGACTAAGGGGTCCTCGGGCGTCCGGCCTTTTATCCATGGGCCGGACTGATGGGCTGTGAAGACACGAAGGCCGAAGACTGTACCCGTGTCCGGATTGGATTCTACTTGGCGTGGAAGGCAAGCATGGCGACCGATTATGAAGATTCCTTCTTATGTAACCGACTCTATGTAAACCCTAGATCCCCCCAGTGTCTATATAAACCGGAGGGGGTAGTCCGGCAAGGGGACATACACATTACCATAGTCATATAGGCTAGACTTCTAGGGTTTAGCCATTACGATCTCGTGGTAGATCAACTCTTGTAACACTGATATTCATCAAGATCAATCAAGCAGGAAGTAGGGTATTACCTCCATAGAGAGGGCCCGAACCTGGGTAAACATCGTGTCTCCCGTCTCCTGTTACGCACAGTTCGGGACCCCCTACCCGAGATCCGCCGGTTTTGACACCGACATTTGTGCTTTCATTGAGAGTTCCACTATGCCATCGACAAAAGGTTCGATGGCCCCTTCAATCGTCGATAATGACGCTGTCCAAGGAGGAACCTTCCTCCCCGGACAGATTTTTGTGTTCGGCGGCTTCGTACTGCGGGCCAATTCGCTTGGCCATCTGGAGCAGGTCGATAGCTACGCCCCTGGCCATCAGGTCAGATTTGGAAGCTTGAACTATGTCGCGGGTATCCGTGGAGACTTGATCTTCAATGGATTTGAGACCGCGGCGATCGCTCCCACTTATTCCGATGAACATGACTTAAATCTGTCATCGGATCACATCCAGGAGATGGTTCATGTCGCTGCAACGGCCTTAGAACCAGAGCAGATCGTGCCATCCAAAGCCATAGAGTCTGCAGCGTTGGAGCCGCACACGGACTCAACACCCTGCAATATTTGCGTCAACGGAACTTCGGACTCGTCTCCGGCTATAAGTTCCGGACCATGTACGCCTGAGGACACCGAGCTAGATCGGTTATCGATCTTCGAATTCAGTGCCGCGGACGTCTTCCAACACTCACCCCTGGGCGATGTGCTGAACTCTTTAAAGAATTTGTCCTTGGAGAAGGACTCGCAGCCGAACTATGTTCGGTTCGAGTTAGAGGCTGATGATGGGGAATTTTGCTTCCCACCCGCCACCCACTTCATAGCTACCGTCAAGGATTTAACCGACGAGCTCGATTATGGCTCCGAAGACATCGACGGTATGGACGACGATGCCGACAAGGAGCAAGGCCAATACCCGCCATTCACTGGACGTTGGACGGCCACCTCTTCATACGACGTGTACATGGTTGATACACCTAAAGGATCTGGCGATGACAAAGAAGAGCCAGATGCGAATAAACCCACTGAGACGCAGTCCAGGCACCGGCGCCCTAAACGCCGCTCTAAGTCACATCGCTCAAAATACGGCAACACTGGCACCGGAGAGAACAGTACTCTGAGCGACGACGAACATAATGAAGACCCTGTTGGAGCCGTATCCGAACAGGAGGAACAAGACAACGAGAAGGTTAACCCTGATAAACAGGCCAGGCCCAATGACCCGGATGACGATAGTTACCGTCCACCCTCCGAGGATGACGAGAGCCTCGGCAATGAGGACTTCATCATGCCTGAGGCACCCCTCGAGCAGGAGCGCTTCGAGCGCCAGCTCATAGCCACTGCAAGAAGCCTGAAGAAGAAGAAGAAGCAGCTCCAAGCCGATCAAGACCTGCTCATTGACAGGTGGACTGATGTCCTGGCAGCCAAAGAATACGGCCTCAAGCGCCCAGTCAAGAGTTACCCAAAGCGCAGACTGCTACCTCAGTTCGATGAGGAGGCACCAGATCCCATACCTACCTCGCGCAACGCGGACCGACCACCACGTGGTCGGGATAGAGCGGCGGACCGACCACCCCGCGGTCGGGATAAAACGGCAACTCATGCCGAACAACAGACTGCCTCACCGCCTCGCAAAAACAGGGACAGAACAGCTCGGGACCATACATATGACCTTCGGCAGGAATTGGACAGCAGAGCAGGACACACCAGATCGATCTACTGATCGCGAGGACGCTTCCCTACTCGGGATGACGGCTACCCATTCGGACGTGACAAACCTAGTCACACCCGGGCCGATAACCGCCGACGGACTTCATTGGAGGTGCGCCATGATGCGGCCCGATATAGAGGCGCCGCACACCCTCTCTGCTTCACAGATGAGGTGCTGGATCACGAATTCCCTGAGGGGTTCAAACCCGTCAATATTGAATCATACGACGGAACAACCGATCCCGCAGTATGGATCGAGGACTTTATTCTCCACATCCACATGGCCCGTGGAGACGACCTCCACGCCATCAAATACCTCCCACTAAAGCTCAAAGGGCCAGCTCGACACTGGCTAAATAGCCTGCCTGAAAATTCCATCGGCAGCTGGGAGGATTTGGAAGAGGCTTTCCTTGATAACTTCCAGGGAACTTATGTCCAGCCACCAGATGCCGATGACTTAAGCCACATAGTTCAACAACCTGGAGAATCAGCCAGAAAATTCTGGACTAGGTTCCTAACTAAAAAGAACCAGATCGTTGACTGTCCAGATGCCGAGGCCCTAGCGGCCTTCAAACACAACATCCGTGACGAATGGCTAGCGCGCCACCTCGGCCAAGAAAAGCCGAAGTCTATGGCAGCCCTTATGGCACTCATGACTTGCTTTTGCGCGCGTGAGGACAGCTGGCTGGCTCGTAGCAAAAACACAGCCAGCGAGGCAGGCCCCTCCGAGGCCAAGAACAGCACCGGAAAGCTCCAGCGCAATAGACACAAACGCCGAAGCAATGGCGATAACACCGATGACACCACAGTTAACGCCGGATTCAGCGGCTCCAAGTCCGGCCAACGGAAGAAGCCCTAGAAAAGAAACAATGAGGGACCTTCCAGCCTGGACCGCATACTCGACCGTCCGTGCCAGATACACGGCACCCCAGACAAAC
Organism: Triticum aestivum; assembly: GCF_018294505.1. NCBI lineage: Eukaryota > Viridiplantae > Streptophyta > Magnoliopsida > Poales > Poaceae > Triticum > Triticum aestivum. Next base: position 207,595,512 of record NC_057802.1, on the reverse strand, counting down.
AAGCCAATCATACCAACAGGGATTGTTGGGTTTTCAGACAGGCTGGCAAGTTAAATGCTGAAAACAAAGAAAAGGGATCACAAAGTGAGGACGAGGACGAAGAGCCCCGGCAGCCGAACACCGGGGGGCAGAAGAAATTTCCCCCTCAAGTCAAAACGATGAACATGATATACGCTACACACATCCCCAAAAGGGAGCGTAAGCGAGCACTCAGGGACGTCTACGCGGTAGAGCCAGTCGCCCCATAATTCAATCCGTGGTCGTCATTCCCGATCACCTTCGATCGTCGGGATCACCCAACTAGTATCCGGCATGGCGGTTCAGCCGCACTGGTCCTCGACCCAATCATCGACGGATTTCACCTAACACGAGTCCTCATGGACGGCAGTAGCAGCCTCAACCTGCTTTATCAGGATACAGTGCGGAAGATGGGCATTAACCCCTCCCGAATCAAACCCACAAAGACTACCTTTAAAGGAGTCATACCAGGCGTTGAGGCCCGCTGTACGGGCTTAATCACGCTAGAGGTGGTCTTCGGTTCTCCGTACAACTTCCGAAGCGGAGAGTTAATCTTCGACATTGTCCCCTTCCGCAGCGGCTACCACGCACTGCTCGGACGAACCGCGTTCGCTAGATTCAACGCGGTGCCACACTATGCTTATCTCAAGCTTAAGATGCCCGGTCCACGCGGCGTCATAACAGTCAACGGAAACACGGAACGCTCCCTCGGGACAGAGGAGCACACCGCCGCCCTAGCAGCAGAGGTACAAAGCAGCCTTCTCAAGCAGCATCATAGTCTGGCTACCGAACCCCTGGACATCATTAAGAGAGTCCGGACTACACTGCAACAGGGCTGCGCGGCTCGTCAAGAGCTCGATTAGCAATTCGGCCTCCGTCCCAGTCCCGATGAAGTAGTGGCATTCATACCACGCGTACATAATTATGCACTCAAAATTCCATGGAAATCGACGGAGGCACAAGCTAGCCCGGGACCTATAGTTCAGCTAGACCGATTCCGAACACACATATAACTTTACTATTTCCTTTTTTCCCTTTTTCGCAGGTTTCTCTCATGCAGGCCTCTTTCGACGGACTGATTTATGGTCCTGTCAAAGGACAAATACACCGGATCAACATGGAGCACAGGCGTACAAGGGCAGCCCTAGAGGCCAATCCAACGTTTACTCTATCTGTTTTCAGGACCCACGCGCAGCTCGCCTTTAGTTGAGGCATGTCAAATAGCTGGTTGCTTATGGTATTACCTTGTACCGATGCGCTTCGACGCATTAATCCAACTATAATGGAAATAGCTCATGACCCAAGTTCAAGGGCCCCAGATACCATCTCTATTTTCCTTCTGGTTTCCTTTCAATTACTTATTTCCTAGCAACCATACACTCTGGTACGTTTCATATTTGCCAGGGGCTCCTCATCGCCCCATAACACGGCAACAAAGTCCGAACACTTCTTATAGAGAAGTTCGGCACCCTGAATTTAGCATTATATGCATTGGCTCCGAATCATGTCTTTGGTCAATAGTTGGGTTGCCCGGCTCCTGTGCTTGCTACCCTACGTTCCGCTAAATCGACTAGGGTAGTAAAGGGAGAACTACTGCGATTGTGCCCTGGCCTTGACCAGATGAGCACCTCAGTAGAGAAAGCCGAAAACTGACTGTCATGATACGGCGAGAGCCGGTCAGCTGTTTGAGGGTTACAAATCGTTTGGAGATTTTTTTCGCATTATGTGAAAGATCGGCACTTCCCGATTAGATGCTGACAGCACTCTGGTTCGAACCAGGGGCTGCGCCCATGCTTTATTATAAAACTCCTATGGCTAAGTGAGGGCGTTTAAGCCGTATAGTCTGATTGCCTTGTTCGTTGCACTAAACAACTCCTTCAAGGACCATACAATTGGATCAAGATTGTTTAGATTCCATCCCGAACACCTCCGTACTACCTACGTGAGGGCAGAAGCCGACGACTGGCCAACCCTCAAATTACATACAACACGGCCGCACAGGAGGAAACAATTAAAAGCATAACAAAATTACATTACAAAACAGGCTTTGTTCTCATAATACAAGGCAAAGGCAACACGAATGTTTTCATTCAAAAATAATGTCCTGCCCGCACTCAGCTGCTGCAAGTCGAGACCCTTCTATGACATCCGCAAAATATCGCTCGGGTGTGCGGTGCTCCTTGCCCTCTGGCGGCCCTCTGGCCACTTCAACGGCGTTCATCTTCGCCCACCACATCTTGCAACGGGCAAAGGCCATGCGGGCACCTTCAATACAGGCAGAGCGCTTGCCGACGTCCAGCCGAGAACAGGCGTTCACCATCCGCCTCACGAGTCTGAAGTAGCTGCCAGGCATAACTTCGGCTGGCCATAGCCGGATTATCAAATCCTTCATGGCTAGTTCAGCCACCCTATGCAGCACCAGCTTTTTCAGCTGATCGGTGAAGGACACGGGAGGCTCTGGCACCGCATATTGCGAGCAGAATAGCTTCTCCGTAGAACCCCCTCCTTCGGCTCGGTAGAACTCCATGGCGTTCGATACACTGCATGGTAAATCCGCAAAAGCCCCTGGGGAACTCCGAACCCGGGTTAGTAAAAGGTACTGCTTCTCTGCATACTTGCTTTGAATCTTAAATGCCTTACCCGCCGCGATCTTCTTGGCCTCCTGGATCTCCTGGAGGGCCGCCTGGGCCTCATTCCGTGCGGTTTCCGCGCTCTGACGAGCCTTGGCGAGTTCGGTCCCTCGAACCGACGCGTCATGCTCCAAGGCCTCGCATTTCTTCACCGCATCCTGGAGCTCCTGCTGGACTTCTTTGACCCGGGCCTTGAGCTTCTTACGGGCGGCTTGCTGCTGGACAGCCTTCTCCTCAGCCTCGCCCAGGGCCTTCCTTAGGGCCTCGACCTTGGTCGTGGCTCTGATACGTCTCCAATGTATCTATAATTTATGAAGTATTCATGCTATTATATTATCCATCTTGGATGTTTTCTTGGCTTTACTATGCACTTTTATATTATTTTTTGGACTAACCTATTAACCCAGAGCCCAGTGCGAGTTCCTGTTTTTTCCCTTGTTTCAGTGTTTTGAAGAAAAGGAATATCAAACGGAGTCAAAAAGGGATGAAACCTTCTGGAGAAGTTATTTTTGGAAAGAAAGCAATCCGCGAGACTTGGAGTGCACGTTAGGGGATCAACGAGGAGGGCACGAGGCTGGGGGCGCCCACCCCCCTGGGCGCGCCCTCCACCCTCGTGGGCCCCTCGTGGCTCCCCTGATGTATTTCTTCCTCCTATATATACCAATATACCCTAAAACCATCGGGGAACAGAATAGATCGGGAATTCCGCCGCCGCAAGCCTCTGTAGCCACCAAAAACCAATCGGGACCCTGTTCCGGCACCCTGCCGGAGGGGGGATCCCTCACCGGTGGCCATCTTCATCATCCCGGCGCTCTCCATGACAAGGAGGGAGTAGTTCACCCTCGGGGCTGAGGGTATGTACCAGTAGCTATGTGTTTGATCTCTCTCTCTCTCGTGTTCTTGAGGTGATACGATCTTGATGTATCGCGAGCTTTGCTATTGTAGTTGGATCTTATGATGTTTCTCCCCCTCTACTCTCTTGTAATGGATTGAGTTTTCCCTTTGAAGTTATCTTATCAGATTGAGTCTTTAATGATTTGAGAACACTTGATGTATGTCTTGCGTGGGATAACCGTGGTGACAATGGGTTATTCTATTGATTCACTTGATGTATGTTTTGGTGATCAACTTGCGGGATCCGCCCATGAACCTATGCATAGGGGTTGGCACACGTTTTCGTCTTGACACTCCGGTAGAAACTTCGGGGCACTCTTTGAGGCTCTATGTGTTGGTTGAATAGATGAATCTGAGATTGTGTGATGCATATCGTATAATCATGCCCACAGATACTTGAGGTGGCATTGGAGTATCTAGGTGACATTAGGGTTTTGGTTGATGTGTGTCTTAAGGTGTTATTTTACTATGAACTCTAGGATTGTTTGTGACACTTATAGGAATAGCCCAATGGATTGATCGAAAAGAATAACTTTGAGGTGGTTTCGTACCCTACCATAATCTCTTCGTTTGTTCTCCGCTATTAGTGACTTTGGAGTGACTCTTTGTTGCATGTCGAGGGATAGTTATATGATCCAATTATGTTATTATTGTCGAGAGAACTTGCACTAGTGAAAGTATGAACCCTAGGCCTTGTTTCCTAGCATTGCAATACCATTTACGCTCACTTTTACCACTTGTTACCTTGTTGTTTTTACATTTTCAGATTACAAATACCTATATCTACCATCCATATTGCACTTGTATCACCATCTCTTCGCCGAACTAGTGCGCCTATACAATTTACCATTGTATTGGGTGTGTTGGGGACACAAGAGACTCTTTGTTATTTGGTTGCAGGGTTGTTTGAGAGAGACCATCTTCATCCTACGCCTCCCACGGATTGATAAACCTTAGGTCATCCACTTGAGGGAAATTTGCTACTGTCCTACAAACCTCTGCACTTGGAGGCCCAACAACGTCTACAAGAAGAAGGTTGTGTAGTAGACATCAAGCTCTTTTCTGGCACCGTTGCTGGGGAGGCTAGGTAAGCGGCACTCACACCCCGTCAACTAAGCTCTTTTCTGGCGCCGTTGCCGGGGAGGTGAGTGCTTGAAGGTATATCTTTAGATCCTGCAGTCGAATCTTTTAGTTTCTTGTTTTACCACTAGTTTAGTCTATAAAATAAAGTTACAAAAAAATGGAATTGAGGGTTCCTCATATGCTTCATCTTTTTAATGTCTTTCATGAAAATGATTGAAAGGAAAATTGTGCTCAAGTGCTAGAAGAAGAATGCATTAGAATGTTTGGCACTAAATTTTTGTATGATGAGCATGATTGCAATGTTGTTAGTATGAATTCCTTGGATATCCATGATGCTAATGATATGCAAAGCCACAAGCTTGGGGAAGCTATGTTTGATGAATATGATATTTTTTCTACCCCAAGTTTTGATGAGCAAATTTATTATGATGATAGCATGCCTCCTATTTATGATGATTATATTGATGAAAGTGGGTTTGGAAGAGTATCAAATTTAGGAAGTAATGATCCCACTATTTTGGAGGATGTTGAATCTTATAATATTTATGAAAGTGGATTTGGAGAGGTCATGACTTTGTTTAGTGATGTATCCACTATTTCGGAAGAGGTTTCAATCGATTATGATGAGAACAAAGTCGCTACTTATGATGATTATTGTGATGAAACTTATGCTATAAAAAGTAGTGATGCTTATATTTATAAAACTTTTCATGATTATTATTACCCTTTTCCTGAACATTACTCTTTTAATGTGGAAACAATTTATAGTATTCAAGTCTCTTATGATACTCCCACTATTCCGAATGAGAAGAATTTTGCTTATGTGGAGAGTAGTAAACTTTCTATGCAAGTAGATCATGAAAAGAATGCTTTAGGTGCTGGTTATATTGTTGAATTCATTCATGATGCTACTGAAAATTATTATGAGGGAGGAATATACACTTGTAGGAATTGCAATAATACCAAGTTTCCTCTCTATGTGCTTAAAGTTTTGAAGTTATGCTTGTTTTGCCTTCCTATGCTAGTTGATTATTGTTCCCATAAGTTGTTTGCTCACAAAATCCCCATGCATAGGAAGTGGGTTATACTTAAATGTGCTTTACATGTGCTTCATGATGCTCTCTTTATATTTCAATTCTTATCTTTTTGTGAGCATCATTGAAATCATCATGCCTAGCTAGGGGCGTTAAACGATAGCGCTTGTTGGGAGGCAACCCAATTTTATTTTAGTTTCTTGCTTTTTGGTTCTGTTTAGGAATAAATAATCCATCTAGCTTCTGTTTAGATGTGGTTTTGTGTTTTAATTAGTGTTTGTGCCAAGTAGAACCTTTGGGAAGACTTGGGTGAAGTCTTTATGATCATGCTGTAAAAAACAGAAACTTTAGCGCTCACGAGATTAGCTAAAACGTTTTACTGGAGAGTGCTATTTAGTTGATTCTTTTTGAAGATGATTACTAGACAAATTCCTGAGGTCCCCCAATTTATTTTATAATTTTTGGAGTTACAGAAGTATACGTTTGATACAGATTACTACAGACTGTTCTGTTTTTGACAGATTCTGTTTTCATTGTGTTGCTTGCTTATTTTGATGAATCTATGGCTAGTAAAATAGTTTATAAACCATAGAGAAGTTGGAATACAGTAGGTTTAACACCAATATAAATAAAGAATGAGTTCATTACAGTACCTTGAAGTGGTGTTTTGTTTTCTTTCGCTAACGGAGCTCACGAGATTTTCTGTTAAGTTTTGTGTTGTGAAGTTTTCAAGTTTTGGGTAAGGATTCGATGGACTATGGAATAAGGAGTGGCAAGAGCCTAATCTTGGGGATGCCTAAGGCACCCCAAGGTAATATTCAAGGACAACCAAGAGCCTAAGCTTGGGGATGCCCCGGATGGCATCCCCTCTTTCGTCTTTGTTCATCGATAACTTTACTAGGAGCTATATTTTTATTCACCACATTATATGTGTTTTGCTTGGAGCGTCAATTTATTTTATTTTGTTTTGCTTGCTGTTTGAATAAAATACCAAGATCTGAAATTCTTAAATGTTAGAGAGTCTTCACATAGCTACATAATTATTTAACTACTCATTGATCTTTACTTATATCTTTCGGAGTAGTTTGTTGTTTGCTCATGTGCTTCACTTATATCCTATGAGTAAATGGTTGAATGATTTGAATGTCATAAATCTGAAATTATATATGTTTCATATGCCTTTCCCATGGGGAGTAATACCTTCACATATAAGAACTATAGGTGGTAAATTTTTTGTAAGTTAGCAAACGTTGTATTGGTCACTTGAACAATTCATGAAAGAATATTGAAGGAAGAGAGATTTCACATATAAATATGCTATCTTGGACATCTTCTATGATTGTGAGCCCCATTAATTATTTTTAAACCTGAGCAAATTAGTTGAAGTTGGACAAGGAAGACAACGTAATGAGTTATGCTTGGGTATATTTGTATAGAAGTTATATTGTTATGGATCCTCTAACATGTGGTGCTTGCTATTTAGAATCCTTTGCTAGCCAAAATATCTGTACTAAGCGGGAATACTGCTTGTGCATCCAAACTCCTTGAACCAAGTTTCTTCCATGAGTGTCCACCATATCTACCTATATGCGGTATTTACCTGCCGTTCCAAGTAAATTTGCATGTGCCAAGCTCTAAACCTTCAAATAATAATCTGTTTTGTATGCCCGAATCGCTCATGTAGCGATTAGGGGCTAGCAGTATCTTCCATGCTAGGTGGGTTATTCTCACGATGAGTGGACTCTGCTCATCATTCACGAGAAAATGGCTGGTAACTGGGATGCCCAGTCCCATGATCAAAAGATCGAAATCAAATCAAAAATAATTGCAAACAAAACTCCCCCAGGATTGATGTTAGTTGGAGGCACCCGTTGTTTAGGGCAAGCCATGGATTGATGATTGTTGGTGGAGGGGGAGTAAAAATATTTACCTTTCTGTTTGGGAACCGCCTATAATGTATGTAGTATGGAAGATATTAGGAACTCTTGGTCGTTATGTTGACAATGAAAGCATACCTCTCAAAATTATTTTCATCTCTGTTTTTGCTTCGAGCTCTGGCACCTCTGCAAATCCCTGCTTCCCTCTGCGAAGGGCCTATCTTTTAATTTTATGCAAGAGTCAGTAGTATTCCTTCTCATTCCAACCTACTCTTTAGTTGGCAAGCATCATGTGATGGAGAGATCTGAGCATATATGGCCATTCAAATATATTTGATCATGAATTATTATTGTTGACAATTATCTATATGATAAATAAGTTGGGAGGCGAAACATTAAGCCCCTATCTTTCTCTGTGTTCGATGGATGCTATTTGTTCTAAAAATATGCTTTGAGTGGTAGCAATCATGGAAGACTATATGATAGTTGAGTATGTGAAGTTTGCTGAATCAAAGCTCTGACATAGACTCTTCCTGAAAATAAGATGAATTGTAATTGTTTGATGACTAATAACACGGTTTGTTAGTTTTCAAGAAAGTTTGTGATCTATGCTTTAACATGTGAATAGTTTGTTACTTGTTCATGAAAAGTTCTATGAGTTGAACTACTGTTATGACATATAGTGATGCTAGAAAAGGTGATTGAAATTAGCATTGATCAAACTTATGCACCTGCTAGCATTCACACTTCATAAATTATTTCTTTTATCATTTACCTACTCGAGGATGAGCAGGAATTAAGCTTGGGGATGCTGATACGTCTCCAACGTATCTATAATTTATGAAGTATTCATGCTATTATATTATCCATCTTGGATGTTTTATGGGCTTTACTATGCACTTTTATATTAATTTTTGGGACTAACCTATTAACCCAGAGCCCAGTGCCAGTTCCTGTTTTTTCCCTTGTTTCAGTGTTTCGAAGAAAAGGAATATCAAACGGAGTCAAAATGGGATGAAACCTTCTGGAGAAGTTATTTTTGGAAAGAAAGCAATCCGGGAGACTTGGAGTGCACGTCAGGCGATCAACGAGGAGGGCACGAGGCAGGGGGCGCTCCCATCCCCCCGGGCGCACCCTCCACCCTCATGGGCCCCTCGTGGCTCCCCTGACGTATTTCTTCCTCCTATATATACCAATATACCCTAAAACCATCGGGGAACAGAATAGATCGGGAGTTCCGTCGCTACAAGCCTCTGTAGCCACCAAAAACCAATCGAGACCCTGTTCCGGCACCTTGCCGGAGGGGGGATCCCTCACCGGTGGCCATCTTCATCATCCCGGTGCTCTCCAAGATGAGGAGGGAGTAGTCACCCTCGGGGCTAAGGGTATGTACCAGTAGCTATGTGTTTGATCTCTCTCTCTCGTGTTCTTGAGGTGATACGATCTTGATGTATCGCGAGCTTTGCTATTGTAGTTGGATCTTATGATGTTTCTCCCCCTCTACTCTCTTCTAATGGATTGAGTTTTCCTTTGAAGTTATCTTATCGGATTGAGTCTTTAATGATTTGAGAACACTTGATGTATGTCTTGCGTGGGATAACCGTGGTGACAATGGGTTATTCTATTGATTCACTTGATGTATGTTTTGGTGATCAACTTGCGGGATTCGCCCATGAACCTATGCATAGGGGTTGGCACACGTTTTCGTCTTGACACTCCGGTAGAAACTTTGGGGCACTCTTTGAGGTTCTATGTGTTGGTTGAATAGATGAATCCGAGATTGTGTGATGCATATCGTATAATCATGCCCACGGATACTTGAGGTGACATTGGAGTATCTAGGTGACATTAGGGTTTTGGTTGATGTGTGTCTTAAGGTGTTATTTTACCAAGAACTCTAGGGATGTTTGTGACACTTATAGGAATAGCCCAATGGACTGATCAGAAAGAATAACTTTGAGGTGGTTTCGTACCCTACCATAATCTCTTCGTTTGTTCTCCGCTATTAGTGACTTTGGAGTGACTCTTTGTTGCGTGTTGAGGGATAGTTATATGATCCAATTATGTTATTATTGTTGAGAGAACTTGCACTAGTGAAAGTATGAACCCTAGGCCTTGTTTCCTAGCATTGCAATACCGTTTACGCTCACTTTTACCACTTGTTACCTTGCTGTTTTTATATTTTCAGATTACAAATACCTATATCTACCATCCATATTGCACTTGTATCACCATCTCTTCGCCGAACTAGTGCATCTATACAATTTACCATTGTATTGGGTGTGTTGGGGACACAAGAGACTCTTTGTTATTTGGTTGCAGGGTTGTTTGAGAGAGACCATCTTCATCCTACGCCTCCCACGGATTGATAAACCTTAGGTCATCCACTTGAGGGAAATTTGCTACTGTCCTACAAACCTATGCACTTGGAGGCCCAACAACGTCTACAAGAAGAAGGTTGTGTAGTAGACATCAGGCTCCTGCACATATTACGCCACTACGGTCAGTATACAACGCTTATCCTTTCCGAACACATAGCAAGTCATCATTCACCTTGCTTCTCCCGGAGCCAAATTTTAACCTCGCCGAGCTCGTTCTCGGTCCGCTCCAGCCTCTGCTTCAGTTCAGAGACTTCGGCAGCATGCGAGGTTGCGGCCAACAGCGACGCCTGCTTATCCATACATACTACGTTAGTCTCCTATAAACAAATGATTGATCCTCTATCCGGTTCTTCTTGCCGAACACCGGTCAGTGTCTCAGGGGCTACTGTCTACACGGGGTTTTTCTCTTTCTTACCTTGAAACCTGTTAACAGGTTGCTGCAGGCTTCGTTCAGTCCACTCTTGGCGGACTAAACCTTCTCGATCACCGCACCCATAAGGACACGGTGCTCGTCCACAACGGAGGCGCCTCGTAGCGCCTCCATCAGGTTATCCAGCGCCCTTGGATGGACAGGGGCCACCGGTGGAAGCGGCGCACCCTCCTCCTTCAAAGGGGGCTGCTCGCCCGACTCCGGAGCCATATGGGTCTCCGGAATCGTATTCGGCTGAGGGTTGGACTGGATGCGGCCCTCTTCGCCGGTCTCCATGAGGATCGGCTCCCCCATGTGTCCGGCAGTGGAGGTCTCGCCCTTCGGAGCGGTCCTCCGGGACAACACCTCGGTGTCGTCCCTGGCCCCGGGGGAGTAAGCAGGTGGTGGCGACATGCTCGCCATCTCCGACGGAGCCAACGAACCTCCAGATGAGGATCGCTGGATGAGGTCACGGGCCGGACTGCAATAGCACAGTTAACTATGTCAATATAATGAAGAGAAAGGGCCGGATGTGCGCATGAGCAAGCCATGTCACTTATGATGCGGCCTGGGGCTTAGTGCGGGGGCGTCGTTCTGGACTGTTGTCAACGTCCCACGTGGTGTTGACCGCTGGGACGACCTTCCCCTTCTTGGGTGTTTCCGCCTCCAGATGCGAGGAAGCCGCCCTCTTCTTCTTTCTCTCCTCAGGGGGAGGGTTGTTCTCCTCCTCCTCCTCCTCCTCCTCTTCCTCCTCATTGTCCTCGGGGACAGAGGAATGGGCCTCGTCGTCTTCGGCCATCACGTCCAAAGTGCCCTTGCGACGGGGGCCACTTTTGGCCCCCTTGGCCTTCTTCTCCGGCGCCTTATATGGCGCCAGCACCAGCATCTTCGCTAGACGCGGGATGATCGGTTCTTCAGGCAGCGGAGCCGGACACTGGATCCGCTTTGCCCTCTCCATCTAATCCCGAAAAAGCAATAATAAAAGCTCAGACATCATCCTCGAAACAATTAAGTTGGGGATACATCAAAAATAACATACCTCGCTGGCGGGGTGTTTACAATCGTGACCATGGTCTGAATACGTGGCCGGCGGTTTCTCGTTGCCCTTAAAGAGCAACTTCCAGGCATCTTCGTGCGTGGTCTCGAAGAGCCTCACCAGGGTCTGATGCTTCTTCGGGTTAAAGTCCCACAGAGGGCGACTTCTGCGCTGGCATGGGAGAATCCGGCGAACCAGCATCACCTGGATCACATCGACGAGCTTGACGTCCTTGGCTATCATGCTTTGGACGCACGTCTGCAACGCTATCAGCTCATCGGGCGAACACCAGTCCGGACTTTTCTCGACCCAGGTGGTGAGTCGCATGGGAGCACCGGAGCGGAATTCGGCAGCCGCGGCCCAGGTAGTGCCGCGGGGTTCTGTGATGTAGAACCATTGTCTCTGCCACTCCTTTACTGTCTCCACGAAAGTACCTTTCGGCCAGGAGACGTTGGGTAGCTTGCTCACCATGGCTCCTCCGCACTCCGCGTGCTGGCCAACCACCACCTTCGGCTTCACGTTGAAGACTTTGAGCCACAGCCCGAAGTGGGGTTGGATGAGGAGGAAGGCCTCACACACGACGATAAACGCCGAGATGTTGAGGAAGCAATTCGAGGACAGATCATGGAAATCTATCCCATAATAATACATCAGCCCGCGGACAAAAGGGTGGAGGGGAAACCCTAGCCCGCGGAAGAAATGGGGGATGAACACTACCCTCTCGGTGGGCTCCGGCGTGGGGATGACTTGTCCCTCGGTCGGCAGGCGATGAGTGATCTCCTTCGCCAAATATCCGACCGCCCGGAGCTCAGTAATGTCCTCCTCCTTGACGGAGGAGACCATCCACTTGCCTTGACCTCCGGATCCGGACATGGTTGCTTGAGATTGGAGTGTCTCCTGCGCTCAAAGTGTGGCACTACATCATCAACAACTCCATCATCACCACCTGCGAAGAAAGAGACATAAATACATGGGTATGGGCACTCCCCTTGGCAACTTCCAAGATTGGGGGAGGTGCCCCGGCATCGTATCACCATCACACCTTTACCTTTATCATTTTTCTTAGTTCGATCCTTTATCGTTTTTCTTACCTTTATTCGAGTCTTACCGAGGAGAAGACCACGATGAAAATGTTGAGTGGCATTCATATGAATAATTGTTGAACTAATAAAGAGCACATTTTACCTTGTCTACTCCTGTTGAATAAAATGTTTTGCAGATTCCAGCTTAGTCCACGGCACTCTCGCACTATTATTATTTTCACATCGTTCAGTCGTGCAAGTGAAAGGCAATAATGATGATATTCGATGAAATGGCCGTGGCAGAGAGAAACTGGTATGAACTCGACTTGTTTTGTTTGTGTAAATATGTTTAACCTAGTATCCATGATTCAGCCCATTATGATTAAAAATGTTTGCAATGACAATTAGAGATTATAGTTTCTCATGCCATGCATAAGTAGCTGGGAGTGGATAATGATTTATCTTGGATATCAACATAGCGTTAAAATGATTGTGATGTAGTATGATGATATGGTATCCTCCTCTGAATGTTCGAGTGGCTTGACTTGGCACATGTTCATGCATGTAGTTGAGTCAAAACCAACATAGCCTCTATGATATTTATGTTCATGGTGTTCATATCCTACTCATGCTAGTGTCCAATGTTACTTATGCATAATGCATGTTTATGACCGTTGTTGCTCTCTAGCTGGCCGCTTCTCAATCTAATTGCTAGCCTTCGCCTATACTAAGTGGGAATTCTGCATGTACATCAAAAACCTTGAACCCGAAGTTATTCCAGATGAGTCCACCATACCTACCTATATGCAGTATTACGCTGCCGTCCTAAGTAAATTTGCATGTGCCACCTCTAAAAACTTCTAAAAATATATCCTTTTTTGTGTGCATGGATCATTCATGGAACGACAGGAGGTGGTCAGTATCTTCCATGCTAAGCGGGTTACTCTCAGGTTGAGTGTTTATTCACTCGCCATCGCACGAAAAAAAGGGCGGTAATAGGGATTCCCAGTCCCGAACTCAAAAATGCAAATAATAAAACAAAACTCCCCCAGGATTGTTGTTGTTTGGACGGCACCCGTTGTTTCAGAAAGCCGTGGAATGTGATTGTTGGTGGAGGGGGAGTAAACCTTTACTTTTATCGCTTGGGAACCCTCCTCACTTGCCTTAAGATTCTCCTATTCCCAAGGGTTGTATAAACGGCACAGTTGGGGTACCCATGCCCGCATTGCTGAGAATCCTGCGATAAGGGGACACGATCTCTGCTTTGACAAGACGTGCCAATGGCAAACGCGTCTCGGGACATGGGGCGTCGGACACAAAAGCGGTTTAGAATTATGACCGGTCAGACGTAATGTCATGCTGCAAAAAAGTTGTCAGCGGATGGAGCTCGTGTAAGAATATATTCTCTCTGCGTTCGTGTATGGTGTATGTGACAGGTTCGGATTCTATCATCGCATCCGAAGACTGTCTTGGAGTTCGGAAGGGAGAACCCGCCTTGCAATGTCGAAAACAATCTGCGTGCCGGACTCCTCGTCATTGAAGCCAGGTTCAGGGGCTACTAAGGGAGTCCTAGACTAAGGGGTCCTCGGGCGTCTGGCCTATTATCCATGGGCCGGACTGGTGGGCTGTGAAGACATGAAGGCCGAAGACAGTACCCGTGTCCGGATTGGACTCTACTTGGCGTGGAAGGCAAGCATGGCGACCGATTATGGAGATTCCTTCTTATGTAACCGACTCTATGTAAACCCTAGATCCCCCGGTGTCTATATAAACCAGAGGGGGTAGTCCGGAAAGGGGACATACACATTGCCATAGTCATATAGGCTAGACTTCTAGGGTTTAGCCATTACGATCTCGTGGTAGATCAACTCTTGTAACACTCATATTCATCAAGATCAATCAAGCAGGAAGTAGGGTATTACCTCCATAGAGAGGGCCCGAACCTGGTTAAACATCGTGTCCCCCGTCTCCTGTTACCATCGATCCTAGACGCACAGTTCGGGACCCCCTACCCGAGATCCGCCGGTTTTGACACCGACACCTGTTCAACCAGCCCTCCACGGGGTCCCTCCACCGGCTACTATTCATCCACCCCCACCTCCTCGATCGGGGTCCTGTTCATCCAGTGGAAATGGCCTCTACTACCATGGGATCCTGTTCATCCAACCCCACTGGGAACTATTCATCCAACCCCCACCGGGAACTGTTCATCAAGAAGCAGCTTCGATCGGCTTCAGTTAGCAGCAGTAGCGAAGGAATCACTCGGGTTCAGTTAACAGTAAGGGATCGATCGGGGTTCAGTAACGTAGATAGTGCAATCGCTCGGGCTCAGTTAGAGCCCAACGCCTCGATCGGGTTCAGTTAGAGCGCAACACCTCGCATACACGCGCGTACATGTATGAGAGAAACACGCAAACCTCGGTGCATCGCTTGGCCCCGACCACCCACCGTAACTGGGAACTCCCCGAAATTTTCCTTGCCCTCAGTTCTACCATGATTTTTTTCCATCATGGATGGCCCAAAGAATGTCATGCAGGTGTGTCTCCGGCCCGTCCAGGATGAAAAGCCCATTTTCTGTCATGATTTTTTGTCATAGAAGTAGGAGCCCACCACATCTATGATGATACCGGGTTTTGTCACAATTATCGTCATAGAAGTGTCATAAGCATGACAGAAAAAAATTTGTTCAGCGCAAAATGTCATGGATGTGTCTTTTTTTGTAGTGATGTCACTTACCTCTTGTATTAGAACATAAGGCATATTGGGCTATTAAAGAGCTCAATTATGATTTCAAACTTGCCGGTGAGAAGAGGTTATTTGACATTAGCTTGCTTGATGAATGGAGAACCCAAGCCTATGAGAATGGCAAGTTGTTTAAAGAAAAGGTTAAAAGATGGCATGACAAAATGATACAAAAGTGTGAGTTTAATGTAGGTGATCATGTTTTGCTATACAACTCTCGTTTAAGATTTTTTGCAGGAAAGCTTCTCTCAAAATGGGAAGGTCCTTACATTATCGAGGAGGTCTATCGCTCTGGTGCCATAAAAATCAACAACGCCAAAGGCACAAATCTGAAGGTGGTAAACAGTCAAAGAATCAAACCTTATATCAGGTACTCCCATAAATGTTGAGACCAATAGAATTGACACCGTAACACTGGAGGAGTACATAAGGGACACTTTCCAGAATGTTCCAGACTCCGAAAAGGCATAGGTATGTGGTACGGTAAGTAAACCGACTCCAAAACATTTCCAATGGCAATTTTTCTCCATTTTGGAATATTTAAAAATTAGGAAAATTAAAATTAGTCCGAAAGAGACACGAGGAGACCGCAAGGGTGGAGGGTGCGCCCTACCCCCTGGGCACGCCCCTGCCTTGTGGCCACCTCGTGTGCCCTCCGAACTCTGTTTTCTTGCACAATACTTCTTTTGGTCGGTAAAAATTCATTATATAATCTCCCAAAGGTTTTGACCACCGTACCACGGCAAAATCCCTTGTTTTCATTTAGCTGTTTTCTGCCAGAGTTTTCAAGGCCAGGCATATGTCTTCCCCCTCCTCCAACAATGGGGACGACGATGCTTGGCTAATGAAGATGGAGATGAAGAAATAAAAACTTGGGGAAACTAACGAGGATGATAAGATCAAGAAGGCCACGGAAGATCAAGTTCCGGCAGCAGAAGAAGAAGACATCCTCCAACCATACTACAATCATCTTACCCCTACTGAAATTGAAGCTTTTAAGATCATTGAAATAGTTTGTGTGCAAAATAAATATCTCACTTGTGAAAATATTCTATTGCAAGAGCATATCATCACCCTCCAGAGCATCATTTGTAGATTGGAGTGTCTCCTGCGCTCAAAGTGTGGCACTACATCATCAACAACTCCATCATCACCACCTGCGAAGAAAGAGACATAAATACATGGGTATGGGCACTCCGCTTGGCAACTTCCAAGATTGGGGGAGGTGCCCCGGCATCATATCACCATCACACCTTTACCTTTATCATTTTTCTTAGTTCGATCCTTTATCATTTTTCTTACCTTTATTCGAGTCTTACCGAGGAGAAGACCACGATGAAAATGTTGAGTGGCTCTCATATGAATAATTGTTGAACTAATAAAGAGCACATTTTACCTTGTCTTCTCCTGTTGAATAAAATGTTTTGCAGATTCCAGCTTAGTCCACGGCACTCTCGCACTATTATTATTTTCACATTGTTCAGTCGTGCAAGTGAAAAGAAATAATGATGATATTCGATGAACTGGCCGTGGCAGAGAGAAACTGGTATGAACTCGACTTGTTCTGTTTGTGTAAATATGTTTAACCTAGTATCCATAATTCAACCCATTATGATTAAACATGTTTGCAATGACAATTAGAGATTATAGTTTCTCATGCCATGCATAAGTAGCTGGGAGTGGATAATGATTTATCTTGGATATCAACATAGCGTTAAAATGATTGTGATGTAGTATGATGATATGGTATCCTCCTCTGAATGTTCGAGTGGCTTGACTTGGCATATGTTCATGCATGTAGTTGAATCAAAACCAACATAGCCTCTATGATATTTTATGTTCATGGTGTTCATATCCTACTCATGCTAGTGTCCAATGTTACTCATGCATAATGCATGTTTATGACCGTTGTTGCTCTCTAGCTGGCCGCTTCTCAATCTAATTGCTAGCCTTCGCCTGTACTAAGTGGGGATTCTGCTTGTACATCAAAAACCTTGAACCCGAAGTTATTCCAGATGAGTCCACCATACCTACATATATGCGGTATTACCCTGCCGTCCTAAGTAAATTTGCATGTGCCACCTCTAAAAACTTCTAAAAATATATCCTCTTTTGTGTGCCTCGATCATTCATGGAACGACACGAGGTGGTCAGTATCTTCCATGCTAAGCGGGTTATTCTCAGGTTGAGTGTTTATTCACTCGCCATCGCGCGAGAAAAAGGGCGGTAATAGGGATTCCCAGTCCGGAACTCAAAAATGCAAATAATTAAACAAAACTCCCCCAGGATTGTTGTTGTTTGGACGGCACCCGTTGTTTCGGACAAGCCGTGGAATGTGATTGTTGGTGGAGGGGGAGTAAACCTTTACTTTTATCGCTTGGGAACCCTCCTCACTCGCCTTAAGATTCGCCTATTCCAAAGGGTTGTATAAACGGCATGGTTGGGTTACCCATGCCAGCATTGATGAGAATCCTGCGATAAGGGGACACGATCTCTGCTTTGACAAGACGTGCCAATGGCAAACGCGTCTCGGGACGTGGGGCGTCGAACACAAAAGCGGTTTGGAATTATGACCGGTCAGACGTAATGTCATGCTGCAAAAAAGTTGTCAGCGGATGGAGCTCGTGTAAGAATATATTCTCTCTGCATTCGTGTATGTTGTATGTGACAGGTCCGGATTCTATCATCGCATCCGAAGACTGTCTTGGAGTTCCGAAGGGAGAACCCGCCTTGCAATGTCGAAAACAATCTGCGTGCCGGACTCCTCGACGTTGAAGCCAGGTTCAGGGGCTACTGAGGGAGTCCTGGACTAAGGGGTCCTCGGGCATCTGGCCTATTATCCATGGGCCGGACTGGTGGGCTGTGAAGACATGAAGGCCGAAGACGGTACCCATGTCCGGATTGGATTCTACTTGGCGTGGAAGGCAAGCATGGCGACCGATTATGGAGATTCCTTCTTATGTAACCGACTCTATGTAAACCCTAGATCCCCCGGTGTCTATATAAACCAGAGGGGGTAGTCCAGAAAGGGGACATACACATTGCCATAGTCATATAGGCTAGACTTGTAGGGTTTAGCCATTACGATCTCGTGGTAGATCAACTCTTGTAACACTCATATTCATCAAGATCAATCAAGCAGGAAGTAGGGTGTTACCTCCATAGAGAGGGCCCGAACCTGGTTAAACATCGTGTCCCCCGTCTCCTGTTACCATCGATCCTAGACGCACAGTTCGGGACCCCCTACCCAAGATCCGCCAGTTTTGACACCGACACCTGTTCAACCAGCCCTCCACGGGGTCCCTCCACCGGCTACTATTCATCCACCCCCACCTCCTCGATCGTGGTCCGATTCATCCAGTGGCAATGGCCTCTACTACCATGGGATCCTGTTCATCCAACCCCACTGGGAACTATTCATCCAACCCCCACCGAGAACTGTTCATCAAGAGGCAGCTTGGATCGGCTTCAGTTAGCAGCAGTAGCGAAGGAATCATTCGGGTTCAGTTAACAGCAAGGGATCGATCGGGTTCAGTAACGTAGATAGTGCAATCGCTCGGGCTCAGTTAGAGCCCAATGCCTCGCTCGAGTTCAGTTAGAGCGCAACACCTCGCATACACACGCGTACATGTATGAGAGAAACACGCAAACCTCGGTGCATCGCTCGGCCCCGACCACCCACCGTAACTGGGAACTCCCCGAAATTTTCCTCGCCCTCACTTCTACCATGATTTTTTTCCATCATGGATGGCCCAAAGAATGTCATGCAGGTGCGTCTCCGGCCCGCCCAGGACGAAAAGCCAATTTTCTGCCATGATTTTTTGTCATAGAAGTAGGAGCCCACCACATCTATGATGATACCGGGTTTTGTCACAATTATCGTCATAGAAGTGTCATAAGCATGACAGGAAAAAATTCGTTCAACGCAAAATATCATGGATGTGTCTTTTTTTTGTAGTGATGTCACTTACCTCTTGAATTAGAACATAAGGCATATTGGGCTATTAAAGAGCTCAATTATTATTTCAAACTTGCCGGTGAGAAGAGGTTATTTGACATTAGCTTGCTTGATGAATGGAGAACCCAAGCCTATGAGAATGCCAAGCTGTTTAAAGAAAAGGTTAAAAGATGGCATGAAAAAATGATACAAAAGCGTGTGTTTAATGTAGGTGATCATGTTTTGCTATACAACTCTCGTTTAAGATTTTTTGCAGGAAAGCTTCTCTCAAAATGGGAAGGTCCTTACATTATCGAGGAGGTCTATCGTTCCGGTGCCATAAAAATCAACAATGCCGAAGGCACAAATCTGAAGGTGGTAAATGGTCAAAGAATCAAACATTATATCTCAAGTACTCCCATAAATGTTGAGGCCAATAGAATTGACACCGTAACACTGGGGGAGTACATAAGGGACACTTTCCAGAATGTTCCAGACTCCGAAAAGGCATAGGTATGTGGTACGGTAAGTAAACCGACTCCAAAACGTTTTCAATGGCAATTTTTCTCCGTTTTGGAATATTTAAAAAATTAGGAAAATTAAAATTAGTCTGAAAGAGACACGAGGAGACCGCAAGGGTGGAGGGCGCGCCCTACCCCCTGGGCGCGCCCCTGCCTTGTGGCCACCTCGTGTGCCCTCCGAACTCTGTCTTCCCCCTCCTCCAACAATGGGGACGACGATGCTTGGCTAATGAAGATGGAGATGAAGAAATAAGAACTTGGGGAAACTAACGAGGATGATAAGATCAAGAAGGCCACGAAAGATCAAGTTCCGGCAGCAGAAGAAGAAGACATCCTCCAACCATACTACAATCATCTTACCCCTACTGAAATTGAAGCTTTTAAGATCATTGAAATAGTTTGTGTGCAAAATAAATATCTCACTTGTGAAAATATTCTGTTGCAAGAGCATATCATCACCCTCCAGAGCATCATTTGTAGATTGGAGTGTCTCCTGCGCTCAAAGTGTGACACTACATCATCAACAACTCCATCATCACCACCTGCGAAGAAAGAGACATAAATACATGGGTATGGGCACTCCCCTTGACAACTTCCAAGATTGGGGGAGGTGCCCCGGCATCGTATCACCATCACACCTTTACCTTTATCATTTTTCTTAGTTCGATCCTTTATCGTTTTTCTTACCTTTATTCGAGTCTTACCGAGGAGAAGACCACAATGAAAATGTTGAGTGGCTCTCATATGAATAATTGTTGAACTAATAAAGAGCACATTTTACCTTGTCTTCTCCTATTGAATAAAATGTGTTGCAAATTCCAGCTTAGTCCACGGCACTCTCGCACTATTATTATTTTCACATCGTTCAGTCGTGCAAGTGAAAGGCAATAATGATGATATTCGATGAACTGGCCGTGGCAGAGAGAAACTGGTATGAACTCGACTTGTTCTGTTTGTGTAAATATGTTTAACCTAGTATCCATGATTCAGCCCATTATGATTAAACATGTTTGCAATGACAATTAGAGATTATAGTTTCTCATGCCATGCATAAGTAGCTAGGAGTGGATAATGATTTATCTTGGATATCAACATAGCGTTAAAATGATTGTGATGTAGTATGATGATATGGTATCCTCCTCTGAATGTTTGAGTGGCTTGACTTGGCACATGTTCATGCATGTAGTTGAATCAAAACCAACATAGCCTCTATGATATTTATGTTCATGGTGTTCATATCCTACTCATGCTAGTGTCCAATGTTACTTATGCATAATGCATGTTTATGACCGTTGTTGCTCTCTAGCTAGCCGCTTCTCAATCTAATTGCTAGCCTTCTGCTGTACTAAGTGGGAATTCTGCTTGTACATCAAAAACCTTGAACCCGAAGTTATTCCAGATGAGTCCACCATTCCTACCTATATGCGGTATTACCCTGCCGTCCTAAGTAAATTTGCATGTGCCACCTCTAAAAACTTCTAAAAATATATCCTTTTTTGTGTGCCTGGATCATTCATGGAATGACAGGAGGTGGTCAGTATCTTCCATGCTAAGCGGGTTACTCTCAGGTTGAGTGTTTATTCACTCGCCATCGCACGAGAAAAAGGGCGGTAATAGGGATTCCCAGTCCCGAACTCATGCAAATAATTAAACAAAACTCCCCCAGGATTGTTGTTGTTTGGACGGCACCCATTATTTCGGACAAGCCGTGGAATGTGATTATTGGTGGAGGGGGATTAAACCTTTACTTTTATCGCTTGGGAACCGCCACTAGCGTGCTTAGCATGGAAGATATTGATAACTGGTGGTCGTGAAGTAAATGAGAAGGGTGCATGTCTCAAAAAATCATTTACCTCTGTTTTAAAAACTTGAGCTCTGGCACCTCTGCAAATCACTGCTTCCCTCTGTGAAGGGACTATCTATTTACTTTTATGTTGTGTCATCACCTTCTAAAACAAGTGCTAGAACCTGAGAGCACAGCTGTCATGACTTATGCATTGTGTGTAGCTAATGTTGGGTGCATCATGACTGGATCTTTTTCTACCATGAATTACAATGTTTAGTCGCTGCTTGAACTTTGGAGGTGCTCTGCATTTATGTTTTGCGGTCTCAGAAAGGGCTAGCGAGATACCACTATTGTCATATTATATCATGGTTGTTTTGACAACATGTTGCTGTTTGAGATATCTTATTATTGCTCGCTAGCTGATTATGTCATTGATATGAGTTAATATAATCTTTAAGATTTATTGTCGGCATGGTTAGTTATAATGATTGGCTGAAAACCTGGGTGCTGTTTAAGCTTATTTATGCAAACAAGAGCAAAAGAGTTCGTAAAAGTTTTTCTTTTTCACTTTCAGTTTATCAACTGAATTGCTTGAGGACAAGCAAAGGTTTAAGCTTGGGGGAGTTGATACGTCTCCAATGTATCTACTTTTCCTAACGCTTTTCCTCTTGTTTTGGACTCTAATTTGCATGATTTAAATGAAACTAACCCCGGACTGACGCTCTTTTCAGCAGAACCACCATGGTGTTGTTTTTGTGCAGAAATAAAAGTTCTCGGAATGGAACGAAACTTTGCAAGGAATTTTTATATAATATATAAGAATTGCTGGAGCCAAGACCTGATGACCCACAAGTATAGGGGATCTATCGTAGTCCTTTCGATAAGTAAGAGTGTCGAACCCAACGAGGAGCAGAAGGAAATGATAAGCGGTTTTCAGCAAGGTATTCTCTGCAAGCACTGAAATAATAGGTAACAGATAGTTTTGTGATAAGATAATTTGTAACGAGCAACAAGTAACAAAAGTAAATAAAGTGCAGCAAGGTGGCCCAATCCTTTTGTAGCAAAGGACAAGCCTGGACAATTTCTTATATAGAGAAAAGCGCTCCCGAGGACACATGGGAATTATCGTCAAGCTAGTTTTCATCACGTTCATATGATTCGCGTTCGGTACTTTGATAATTTGATATGTGGGTGGACCGGTGCTTGGGTGCTGTCCTTACTTGGACAAGCATCCCACTTATGATTAACCCCTATTGCAAGCATCCGCAACTACAAAAGAAGTATTAAGGTAAACCTAACCATAGCATGAGACATGTGGATCCAAATCAGCCCCTTACGAAGCAACGCATAAACTAGGGTTTAAGCTTCTGTCACTCTAGCAACCCATCATCTACTTATTACTTCCCAATGCCTTCCTCTAGGCTCAAATAATGGTGAAGTGTCATGTAGTCGACATTCACATAACACCACTAGAGGAGAGACAACATACATCTCATCAAAATATCGAACGAATACCAAATTCACATGACTACTAATAGCAAGACTTCTCCCATGTCCTTAGGAACAAACATAACTAGTCACAAAGCATATTCATGTTCATAATCAGAGGGGTATTAATATGCATAAAGGATCTGAACATATGATCTTCCACCAAATAAACCAACTAGCATCAACTACAAGGAGTAATCAACACTACTAGCAACCTACAGGTACCAACCCCAGACTATGAGACAAGAATTGGATACAAGAGATGAACTAGGGTTTGAGAGGAGATGGTGCTGGTGAAGATGTTGATGGAGATTGCCCTCTCCCGATGAGAGGAGCGTTGGTGCTGACGATGGCGATGATTTCCCCCTCCCGGAGGGAAGTGTCCCCAGCAGAACAGCTCTGCCGGAGCCCTAGATTGGTTCCGCCAAGGTTCCGCCTCGTGGCGGCGGAGTCTCGTCCCGAAAGCTTGCTTATGATTTTTCTTCAGATGAAAGACTTCATATAGCAGAAGATGGGCACCGGAGGGCCAACAGGGGGCCCATGAGGCAGGGGGCCGCGCCCAGGGGGGTAGGGCGCGCCCCCCACCCTCGTGGCCAGGGTGTGGGCCCCCTCTGGTATTTCTTCCGCTCAGTATTTTTTATTATTTCCAAAAATAACTTTCTTCGAGTTTCAGGAGTTTTGGAGTTGTGCAGAATAGGTCTCTAATATTTGCTCCTTTTCCAGCCCAGAATCCCAGCTCCCGGCATTCTCCCTCCTTATGTAAACCTTATAAAGTAAGAGAGAATAGGCATAAGTATTGTGACATAATGTGTAATAACAGCCCATAATGCAATAAATATCGATATAAAAGCATGATGCAAAATGGTATCAAGACCTACCGGAGAGGGGCCCCTGGGTGGGCACAACCCACCAGGGCGCGCCCCCCTCTCCTGTCGCGCCCAAGTGGGTTGTCCCCACCTGGTGGCCCTGCAGACCCTAAAACTGACGCTATAAAATCCTATTTTTCCAGAAAAAAATCAAGGATAAAGAATTATCACGATCCACGAGACGGAGCCGCCGACACCTCCTGTTCTTCATCGGGAGGCCAGATCTAGAGTCCGTTTGGGGCTCCGGAGAGGGGGATCTTCGTTCTTCATCATCACCAACCCTTCTCCATCGCCAATTCCATGATGCTCCCCACCGGGAGTGAGTAATTCCTTCGTAGGCTCGCTGGTCGGTGAGGAATTGGATGAGATTCATCATGTAATCGAGTTAGTTTTGTTAGGGCTTGATCCCTAGTATCCACTACGTTATAAGATTGATGTTGCTATGACTTTGCCATGCTTAATGCTTGTCACTTTGGGCCCGGGAGCCATGAACTCATATCTGAACCATTTATGTTATCACCATTGTATCCATGTTCTAGATCCGATCTTGCAAGTTATAGTCACCTACTACGTGTTATGATCCGGCAACCCAGGAGTGACAATAGTCGGGACCACTCCCAGTGATGACCGTAGTTTGAGGAGTTCATGTATTCACTATGTGTTAATGCTTTGTTCCGGTTCTCTATTAAAAGGAGGCCTTAATATCCCTTAGTTTCCAATATGGACCCCGCTGCCACGGGAGGGTAGGACAAAAGATGTCATGCAAGTTCTTTCCATAAGCACGTATGACTGTCTATGGAATACATGCCTACATTATATTGACGAACTGGAGCTAGTGTCGTATCGCCCTAGGTTATAACTGTCTCATGATGAATATCATCCAACAAGTCACTGATCCAATGCCTACGAATTTATCTTATATTGTTTTTGCTAAGTTACTACTGTTATCATCACTGTTACACTTGCTACAAAATTACTGCTATCACTATTACCGTTACTGTTGCTGCTGCCACTACTATCAAACTATCATATTACTGTGCTAATGATTACTGCTGCAGATAATTAATCTCTAGGTGTGGTTGAATTAACAACTCAGCTGCTAATACCTTCAAATATTCTTTGGCTCCCCTTGTGTCGAATCTATAAATTTGGGTTGAATACTCTACCCTTGAAAACTGTTGCGATCCCCTATACTTGTGGGTTATCAAGATTCATCAATTTCTACAAAATAAAACCACCACCGTGCTCTAAAAAGATATAAGTGAAGCACTAGAGCAACTGAGAAACTACTCCAAAAAGATATAAGTGAAGATCAATGAGTAGTCAATTAATTAAATAGCTATGTGAAGACTCTCTCTCATTTAAGAATTTCGGATCTTAAGTATTTTATTCAAACAACAAGCAAAACAAAATAAATGACATTCCAAGGATAGCTATCATGTGAAGAAGCAAAACTTAGGCTTAACCAAAACTAACCGATCATTGTTGAAGAAGAAAGGTGGGATGCCAACCGGGGCATCCCCAAGCTTAGATGCTTGAGACTTCTTGAAATATTAACTAGGGATGCCTTGGGAATCCCCAAGCTTGAGCTCTTGTGTCGCCTTACTTCCTCTCATACCATGGTTTCCCTAATTCTTAAAAACTTCATCCACACAAAACCCAAAAAGAACTCGTGAGATAAGTTAGTATAAATCAGTGCAAAACCTTATCATTCTCTACTGTAGAAAATCACTAGAACTATAATTTGATATTGTATACTAAATGCCTCTGCAAATTTAATACTCCTATCCTCAAATAGAATCATTAAACAAGCAAACATATGCAAACAATGCAAACATAACAGCAATCTGTCTAAACGGGACAGTCTATAAAGAGTGCAATAATATTCATACTTCCCTAACTCCAAAAAATTTGAAAAATTACCACACTATAGAAATTTTTTTGTTACTAATTATGTAAAAATTTCAAGATTGTATAACTTTCTAACTTTCTGGAAGAATTCAGACAATGATAGAAAACTTTATGTTTTCAAAACAACAACATATAGACTTGTAAATTAAGCATGGTAAAGGCTATACTTGACCTTTTTATTGAACTAAAATATGCAAAACATTATACTAAATAACAGAAAGCAAATTCCAATAAAAGCAAATGATGCTACAAGCAAAACTCATATCACATCACGAAAAAAATATAGCTCCAACTGAGGTTACCGATAATGTTGGAGACGAAAGAGGGGATGCCTTCCGGGGCATCCCCAAGCTTAGTTGCTTGGATCTTCCTTGAATATTACCTTGGGTGCCTTAGGACTTCCCCAAGCTTAGGGTCTTGCCACTCCTTATTCTCCTCGTATCGATATCTCACCCAAAACTTGAAAACTTCAATCACACAAAACTTAACGGACCTTCGTGAGATAGGTTAGTATGATAAAACAAATCATCCACTTTGGTACTGTCAAAGACAAGATTCATAATTTTTTCCACATAATGCCTATTGTAGCTTATCATTTCCACAATTTACATAACTTAATATAAGCTATGGAAACACTAAAATAAGCAAACTATGCATTGAAAACAGAATCTGTCAAAAAAGAACAGTCTGCAATGATATGAACATTAACCATACTTCTGTTACTGCAAAAATTCTGAAAAATTAGGACAATGTAGGAAATTTGTATATCAATAAAGTGGAAAAAATTCATAATTTTTGTCGCTCCAGCAGATCAGATCAATTCTATTACTGGGCGCAAAAGTTTCTGTTTTTGCACAGAATCAAGTCAACTATCATCCACACTATCCCAAAGGCTTTACTTGGTACTTTATTGAAACAAAAGCTATAAAACATGAATTATATGTGGCAACCTCAATTCCATTTTTTTGTAGTTTTCTTTTATAAACAAAACTAGTGATAAAACAAGAAACGAAAATATTTGATTACAAGATCTAAAGATATACCTTCAAGCCCTCACCTCCCCGGCAATGGCGCCAGAAAAGAGCTTGATGTCTACTACGCAACCTTCTTCTTGTAGAATGGTGTTGGGCCTCCAAGCGCAGAGTTTTGTAGGACAGTAGCAATTTTCCCTCAAGTGGATGATCTAAGGTTTATCAATTCGTGGGAGGCGTAGCATGAAGATGGTCTCTCTCAAACAACCCTGCAACCAAATAACAAAGAGTCTCTTGTGTCCCCAACACACCCAATACAATGGTAAATTGTATAGGTCCACTAGTTCGGCGAACAGAGGATGATACAAGTGTAATATGGATGGTAGATATAGGTTTTTGTAATCTAAAAATATAAAAACAGCAAGGTAACTAGTAACAAAAGTGAGCAAAAACGGTATTGCAATGCTTGAAAACAAGGCCTAGGGTTCATACTTTCACTAGTGCAAAGTCTCTCAACAATGATAACATAATTAAATCATATGATAATCCCTCAACGTGCGACAAAAAGTCACTCCAAAGTTCCTATCGTGGAGAACATAAGATGAAATTGCTTGTAGGGTATGAAACCACCTCAAAGTTATTCTTTCTGATCAATTTTTTGAGCTATTCCTATAAGTGTCACAAACAGCCCTAGAGTTCATACTAAAATAACACCATAATATATGATACACATCAATCAACCCTAATGTCACCTAGATACTCCAATGTCACCACAAGTATCTGTGGGTCAATTATATTGTCGGAGTAATTGGACACGGGTATCCCGAAGACGGCAAGACAATATTTCAAGACATCGGGGCTAGCAACGCCCCTCAGTCCGACTGCCCGGCCGCTCCTGTCGGCTCCCCGTCCGACTGCTCCACCCGACCGGCTGCCCGGCCGGCTGCCAGCTGACCGACCGCACCGACTAGCCGGCTGCCGACTGCAGTTCGACCCGGCATCGACAAGACCCCGACGAGACGACCATACCGCAGACAAGACAACCGTACCGCAACACCATCATGTATAGTGTCACTTGTCCCCTGGCACTATTCATGAAGTGACCTAGGGGACAAGCATGACATGCACCATGCCTTGCTCCCATACCTCCACATAGCTTAGATACAAAGCTACCCTCTCCTATAAAAGGAGACATCCATCCATCCATCCATGGATGGACTCACACGTACACACAAGCAAGCTAGCTAGCAAGAGAGCTAGCTAGCCATCCATCCATCCATTCCCACGGGCAAGCATGCCTAAGCACACATACGGCCATGCTCATGGCCGGCCACTAAAGCGTGCCTTGTGCACACATATATGGAGTCAGATGCCCATGGCACTGCCCCCAGATACAGCTCTAGGAGCGCTTTGTACTGCCCGATCTACACCCCGGATATATATGCTCAGACATGCAGGAGTAGGGGTATTATCTCTCCGGAGAGCCCCGAACCTGGGTAAACTAGCGCGTGCTACTCGCATACCCGCTCCCGGGCCTATCAGCAGCAGTCTTACCCTCACACAAAGCCCTTGTGGCATCTGTCGCCTCACACCCCCCCCCCGTGAGAATACCACGACATATATGATAATGCTACTTCTTGAGCTTGTGTTGGTTTTTTCCCTTGAAGAGGAAAGGGTGATGCAGCAAAGTAGAGATAAGTATTTCCCTCAGTTAGAGAACCAAGGTATCAATCCAGTAGGAGACAACGCACAAATCACCAATACATGCACAAACAATCAAACACTTGCACCCAACGCGATAAAGGGGTTGTCAATCCCTTCACGGTCACTTGCAAAAGTGAGATCTGGTACAGATAGATAAAACTAAACAAATGATAAAGTAAATATTTTTTGGTTTTTTGATTTATATATCGGAAAGTAAAATATTGCAAAATAGTAGATCAGAAACTAATATGATGGAAAATAGACCCGAGGGCCATAGGTATCACTAGAGGCTTCTCTCAAGATAGCAAATAATACGGTGGGTGAACAAATTACTGTCGAGCAATTGATAGAAAAGCGCAAAGTTATGACGATATCCAAGGCAATGATTATGAAATATAGGAATCACATCCGTGTCGAGTCGACCAACCCCTGCCTGCATCTACTACCATTACTCCACACATCGACCGACTCCTGCCTGCATCTAGAGTATTAAGTTCATCAAGAACAGAGTAACGCTTTAAGTAAGATGACATGATGTAGAGGAATAAACTCAAGCAATATGATGTAAACCCCATCTTTTTATCCTCGATGGCAACAATACAATACGTGCCTCGCTGCCCATTCTGTCACTGGGAGAGGACACCACAAGATTGAACCAAAAGCTAAGCACTTCTCCCATTGCAAGAAAAACCAATCTAGTTGGCCAAACTAAACCGATAGTTCGAAGAGAATTACAAAGATATCAAATCATGCATAAACTAATCCAGAGAAGATTCAAATAATATTCATAGATAAGCTGATCATAAATCCACAATTCATCGGATCTCGACAAACACACCGCAAAACAAGATTACATCGGATAGATCTCCAGAACATCGAGGAGAACATGGTATTGAGAATCAAAGAGAGAGAAGAAGCCATCTAGCTACTAGCTATGGACCCATATAGGTCTATGGTAAACTACTCACGCTTCATCGGAAGGGCAATAGAGTTGATGTAGAAGCCCTCCGTGATTGAACCCCCCTCCGGCGGGATGCAGGAAAAGGCCCCAAGATGGGATCTCACGGGAACAGAAGGTTGCAGCGGTGGAAAAGTGTTTTTGTGGATGCTTTTGGTGGTTTGGGAATATATGTGAATATATAGGAGGAAGATCTAGGTCAACGGGTCAACGAGGGGCCCACAAGGTAGGGGGCGCGCCCTCCACCCTTGTGTCCGCCTCGTGGCTCTTCTGACTTGCACTCCAAGTCTCCTGGGTGTCTTCTGGTCCAAGAAAAATCATCGCGAAGATTTTATTCCATTTGGACTCCGTTTGGTATTCCTTTTCTACGAAGCTAAAAAAAAAGGAAAAACAGAAACAGGCACTCGGCTCTAGGTTAATAAGTTAGTCCCAAAAATAATATAAAATAGAATATTAATGCATATTAAACATCCAAAACAGATAATATAATAGCATGGAACAATCAAGAATTATAGATACGTCGGAGACGTATCAGATATGCATCAAACAACTTCAGATTCATAATATTCAATCCAACACAAAGAACCTCAAAGAGTGCCCCAAGATTTCTACCGGAGAAACAAGGATCAAAACATGCATCAACTATGCATAGATTACCCCAATGTCACCTCGGGAATCCATGAGTTGAGTGCCAAAACACACATCAAGTGAATCAATAGAACACCCCATTGTCACCACGGGTATCCCACGCAAGACATACATCAAGTGTTCTCAAATCCATAAAAGTATTCAATCCGATAATAGTGAAACCTCAAAGGTAAAACTCAATTCATCACAAGAAGATAGAGAGGGAGAAACACCATGTGATCCAACTATAGTAACAAAGCTCATGGTACATCAAGATCGTGTCAAATCAAGAACACGAGAGAGAGATCAAACACATAGCTACTGGTACATACCCTCAGCCCCGAGGGTGAACTACTCCCTCCTCATCATGGTGGCCGCCAGGATGATGAAGATGGCCTCCGATGATGATTTTACCCTCCGGCAGGGTGCCAGAATGGGCTCCCGATTGGTTTTTTGTGGCTACAGAGGCTTGCAGCGGTGGAACTTTTGATCTAGGATTCTTTTCGGAGGTTTGGGTATTTATAAGAATTTTTGGTGTCGGTCTCACGTGAAGGGGGTGCCCAAGGGCCCCACAAGCCTGGAGCTAGCGCCCTGGGGGGTAGGGCGCGGCTAGGGGGCTTGTGGACTCCTCGTCCACTTCCTGGCCCAGCTCTAGTGTTTCGGAGGTCTCTTTTGGTCCATAGAAGATCACCGTAAATTTTCAGCCTATTCCGAGAACTTTTATTTCTACACAAGAAACGACACCACGATAGTTCTGGTGAAAACAGCGTCAGTCCGGGTTAGTTATAATAAAATCATACCAAAACCATATAAAACTATTGCAAGCATGGCATGAATACTTCATAAATTATAGGTACGTTGGAGACGTATTAGGGTGCGGGGAAGATGCCTATTGGGTGTCCCGGGGCTTGAGGTCTTTGAAGCGGCACCAGTCGGATGCTGCATGGGTGTCGAGGCGCTTCTGCTGCGTGTTCGCGGCAGCGAGAAGCTCGCTGATGCGCCGCTGCTGCAACTCCTTGCCCTGCAGGAGCTCCAGGCCCTCTGTGGCACGCATGTTCTTGACAAGGGTGTCGTAGACGGGCTGGACCACGCCCAATGCATGACTGATGGCTCCGCCACGGGCCCGCACCTCAGTGACCCGGCTGGGCTCGGCCATGGCCGGTGTGAAGCCGTACACGGCGTCGCGCTCCCACTGGGCGGACTCCAGCTAGCGCTGCGTAGCAGCAAGCGCTGTGACCTCGTCCAGTAGGCACACGCGCTCCTCGTCGAGCCGGACCCTAGCCTGGGTGGCATCGACGTCGATGGTGATGGGGATGTTGTGGTTCTATAGTGTCGCATGCAACGGGTCGGCCAGGTTGGCGCGAGCCACTGCGGCCTTGGCCACGGCGTCCTTAGTCACGGTGCTAGACGAAGAGGAAGTGGAGTCGGTGGTGAGCACCTCCACGCAGGTCCAGAGATCCGCCACATCGCTGGAGATGACGCAGCCAACAGGAACGGGGCAGTCGTGAAGTTGAGCACCCCGCTGGGGTACTCGTCAGGGACGAGCGCGACGGAGACGTGGAATGCACCGAAGGGGATGATGGAGCCCGTAGCGAAGCCGGCGGTGTCCGCGCCAGACACGGGAACCACACCGTGCACCGTGCACCATGCGCTCATCGGAGTAGGTGAAGGGCCTTGTCTGGAACTTGACTCCGGCCGACGCCGTGAGCAGCCCCACGGTGGACGCCAATTGTCGTGGTGATCTCACGGCAGATGCCATGGGGTGGCTAAAAGTGGGGGGGGGCTACGTGAGGACGCCAGTGGCTTCCAGAGGCGAGGTTAGCACGCGCTAGTGTGTGATACGAGACGTACCCAGGTTCGGGGCGCTCCAAGGGAGGTAACACCCGTAGTCCTGCCGAATGGATGATATGCACTAGTTACAGAGTTGCTCCTAGAGCTGTTTGGTGGAGGAGGAAGACGGAACTGGTCCTCTGCCTTGCCTCGTGTGAGTGTGTGGGTGTGTGTTCTAAGAGAGCTGACCCCTTTGCATGGAGGGGCATCGGGGGGTCCTACAGGCTGCCCCCCCCCCCCCGAGGTTACAATGGTAATATTACATAGGCATGGGGCCCAGGTGTCAGTGTCTAGGAGCCGACAGTGGGGGCCGCCGGGCCACTAGGTCCCTCGGGTGTGGGTCGCGCCGGGTCCGCCTGGTGGAGGCCGTACCGGGGCCACCGGGCACAGGTACGCCCGGCTGCCCGGCATTGTGGCACGCCGTGCCCCACGTCGCGAGATGGTTAGCGTCGTCCAGCTACAGGGATGCGTCGCCTAGACACCGCC
>NC_057802.1:207241421-207262831 GCF_018294505.1 Triticum aestivum | reverse complement strand
TGTCGCCGCCAACCACCGCCGCCGGAGCCGCTGCGCCGCCGCCCGCCGGAGTTAGAGGTAGCCGCCGGTTTTTTTATAAAACCGATCGGTTTTATTTCGTAAACCCTAGTTTCGGTTTTGTTTAGATCGGTTCGGTTTATTTTTTTGGTTTATTTATTTAGCGTACGTTCGTCCGTACATTCGTTTTAACGAATGGTTTTCACCGTTTAGCCGCAGACAGTGAACGTTCGTTCGTTAGCCTGTTCGTCAGTTTTTCTTTTTCTCGGATTTTCCGTGATTATTTTCGATCGCGATTTCTGATCCGATTTTCGTTCTAGTATAACTTTTCGCTCGTTTATCGGAATCAGGCGATTCAAGCGCCTCGAGTTTCGTCTCGAAACCCTCTTTCTGTTTAACCAACTTAAACAAGTTTTTGCTACCGTAAAATTTGACTTAAGTCCAGATTAGTAAATGAAGCTTGTTTCTTTCGCCGTTTGAGTTTTGTTGCTTCGTTTGATTTGATTCTTTTTGCAAACCGGAGTTCTTAAGTTGAACTTTCTGGTTAGATCTCTTATTGAGTTTTACCCTTGCCCTTGCTTGATTGCTTATTGTATGCTTGTTTGTTGCGATAGAGTACCCGGAGTGTGAAGCGTGCTACTATGAGTCTCTAGGTTTCGCGGATCATCAGCAAGGCAAGTAACACTTTGATCATACCTCTTTACTACCCAGTTTTATTGCATTAGATCAATCCTTAAAAAATTGCATGGTTAGGATCTAAATTAAATTGTGGTTGGGAAGTAGCTGAGGTAGTACCTATTCACCTGTTTATCATCAAACCCTGGGAGTTACTTCTACGTTATGCTTATATTGCTATGCTATGCTCATAGACGTGGATTGGGTTTGAGTGTATTCATGACAGATGTGAGATTGTTAATTAATGGTTCAACTTAAGGTGGCAACTTAAATTCATATCTGGGTGGATTGAGGCACCTGGGTATTCTAGTGATTGCCTGTATTTTTGGAAATCCCGGGGTACCGTGTGATTCTCCTATGGACCGCCACCCAGGCTCAAAGGGATCATGAGATTATTCATACTAGAAACTTCCATGTGCAGCCACAAGCTATTATGGGCTCTAGCATAGTTGATTAAGTTGTGTGAACTCTTACAGTGGTAGACTAGCAGATGTAGGTGTACCGGTCTACCCATCGTAAGGTGCTAACGCTTCTGAAAGACTGTGTCTTGGTCATCCGTTTCTCAAAGACCATGTAGTGCGAGAAATCCAACGGAGGAGATCGAGTCTTGTGGGGAAAAGTGCGCAAACCTCTGCAGAGTGTACAAACTAATCATGGTTAGCCGTGTCCCCGGTTATGGACATCTTGAGTATCTGGTTCTTGGATTATCATGTTGATCTCATCACTCTTAATATTAATTTGTTGGGTTGTTAATGATTACTTTTAATTGGGATTGAGAGGGGTTTTACCTTCTCAATAAAATTTTTCAACAAACTTTGTAGTTAAATAAAACTTATTCCTTTGCAGTAGGAAAAAATTGGCTTTTCGCAAAACATATAACCATACAGCCTCCACCAGCCATATATGCATGTAGTGATAGCATTATTCTGTTCATTACTCTTTTGTGTTACATTGCCAGCATATTCCATGTGCTGACCCGTTTTCGGGCTGCAACGTATCATGTTGCAGACTTTTCAGACGACGAGTGAGGAGCCTTAGGTCGTGATCTTTCACTCAGTGATGCCGTTGGAGTTGATGGACTCACTTTATCTTCCAAGCCTTCCGATGTTATCGTATTAGATGGCCTTAAGCCATATTTATTGTAATAAGTCCTCTTTTGAGACATTCGATGTAATAAGTGTGTGATTGCTAATCTGTTATAAATCCTTCAAGTACTATGTGTGTCAGCATTACCCATCCAGGGATGACACTTATGCACAAAGATCAGACTGTTTGAGGTTTGGTCGCTACAATTGCGTGAAGATTGAAAAAGTTTTGAGAACATCAAAAGGATGAAACAATTGCTTGGCTTGTCATCGTGGTTGTGCATGATTAAATACTTTGTGTGATGAAGATAGAGCATAGCCAGACTATATGATTTTGTAGGGATAACTTTCTTTGGCCATGTTATTTTGAGAAGACATGATTGCTTTATTAGTATGCTTGAAGTATTATTATTTTTTATGTCAATATTAACTTTTATCTTTTATACCACAAATAAGAGAATTACATTGAAAATTATGCTAAGTAGCATTCCACATCAAAAATTCTATTTTTTTTATCATTTACCTACTCGAGGACGAGCAGGAATTAAGCTTGGGGATGCTTGATACGTCTCCAACGTATCTATAATTTTTTATTGTTCCATGCTACTATATATTCTGTTTTGGACGTGTAATGGGCTTTATTATACACTTATATATTATTTTGGGGACTAACCTATTAACCTAAGGCCCAGCCCAAATTGCTGTTTTTTTTGCCTATTTCAGTGTTTCGAAGGAAAGGAATATCAAACGGAGTCCAAACGGAATGAAACCTTCGGGAGAGTTATTTTTGGAACAAACGTGATCCAGAGGACTTGGAGTGGACGTCAAGAAATCACCGAGGAGGCCACGAGGCAGGGGGCGCGCCTACCCCCTGGGCGCGCCCTCCACCCTCGTGGGCCCCTCGTAGCTCCACCGACCTACTTCTTCCTCCTATATATACCTACATACCCCCAAACCATCAGAGACGGAGAAAAAACCCTATTTCCACAGCCGCAACCTTTTGTACCCGTGAGATCCCATCTTGGGGCCTTTTCCGGCGCTCCGCCGGAGGGGGCATCGATCACGGAGGGCTTCTACATCAACACCATAGCCTCTCCGATGATGTGTGAGTAGTTTACTTCAGACCTTCGGGTCCATAGTTATTAGCTAGATGGCTTCTTCTCTCTCTTTGGATCTCAATACAAAGTTCTCCTCGATTCTCTTGGAGATCTATTTGATGTAACTCTTCTTTTGGGGTGTGTTTGTCGAGATCCGATGAATTGTGGGTCAAGATTATCTATGAACAATATTTGAATCTCCTCTGAATTCTTTTATGTATGATTGGTTATCTTTGCAAGTCTCTTCGAATTATCAGTTTGGTTTGGCCTACTAGATTGATCTTTCTTGCAATGGGAGAAGTGCTTAGCTTTGGGTTCAATCATGCGGTGCTCGATCCCAGTGACAGAAGGGGAAACGACACGTATTGTATTGTTGCCATCGAGGATAAAAAAGATGGGGTTTATATCATATTGCATGAGTTTATCCCTCTACATCATGTCATCTTGCTTAAATCGTTACTCTGTTCTTATGAACTTAATACTCTAGATGCATGCTCGATAGCAGTCGATGTGTGGAGTAAGAGTAGTAGATGCAGGCAGGAGTCGGTCTACTCACTACGACAAAACAAAGATTAAGTAACGCAATCATGTAACACATAGAAGAATGTGTTACATAGAAAAATCGTAGTAACGCATCATGTGTGTTGCAGGGTGGACAGTAACACATAGTTGATAAGATTCGAAAATGTGTTACCGCACCTTACAATAGTAACATATTAGTTTGCGTTGCTCCCTCTGTGTTACAAACTTTTGATACAGTAACACATAATCAGGTGTTACTGCATACTGTTACAGTAACATATAACTTTAGAGGAAAAAGGAATAGTTTAATACTGTATTTTAATAGAAAAGGAATAGTGCCACACTGCTTACAAACATAAATTCAAATTTTCACTCAATTGATTTTCTCAAAAGTTATTTTGTATGACATAAGCTCGTACATAGGTGTTGAATATTTTTCCTATATTACTTGAACTTTATTTGAGATACATATATGCATGACTCAAATTGGAATTACTTCCAATATGTACGCATAAATTCATTCATTTATCTATAGAAAATAGCGAACAAATTTGAAAAAAATGTTGTAAAATTTATAAATATTAGCACGGAAGCATATTGTATATACATAATCTTCCTATAAGAAATTGAAGACATGTGGCATGGAAGCATATTATATGTACACAATAATTTTGCTATAAAAAAACTGAGAACATGTAGGCCCGTAAAAAAGTGAGGCCGGAACAAAATGAGCTGACCAACAATGGGGGCCATTTGGCATGCATGAAGAAAAATAATGATACCCTAAAAAGATTCGATCCTGCTACCTCCTCCTACTCTAGTGAGGACACGTGATTACCAAGGGCCATCATCGTTGTTGTGCTAAGAATGAATAACACGGCTTTTTCTTAACAACAATGAACAGATGGGTCGAGGCCCATTTAAAAGAAATGTGCGGGCTGGCCGGCGAGGAGTTAAATGGGCGCCCCTATGCCTCGCATCTTAGCAGGCGCCCAGAATGGGCCACGAAGTAGGGAAAAGAGGCCTTAAGGCGGGTTTTTTCTTCCATTGTTTTTCATATTTCTTCTTTTATTTTTGCTTTCATTTTTCACTCTTGTTTATTGTTCCCAATATTATAATATATCAATTGTAAAATTAAATTTACACATAAAACTCAAAATTATTAATCACATATTAAAAAAAGTTAAACGTGTATACAAAAATGTTCCTGATGTATAGAAAAATGTAAAATGTGTATAGAAAAAACTAGACACCAAAACATTTATATGAAAAAAATGTTTATCACGTATTTGATAAATGTAAAATGTGCATGAAAAATTTCCTTATGTATACAAAAAAATCTACAATATGTATGAAAAATATAAGTTTCAAAAATTGTTAGACATATGTAGATAAATGCTCCTGATGTATACAAAAAATGTAGAGTGTTTATAAAAAGAGTAGACATAAAAAACAAAAAAAATATTTTTAATAATGTACTGGGAAAATTTTAAAAGTATCTAAAGAATATTCCTGATGTATACAAAAAATATTCAGATGTGTATGGAAAGAGTAAACATAAAAAACATATGCTTGAGGAAATGTTACTCATGTATTTATAAAAGATTTGTGCAGTTTATAAAAAACAAATTAGTACAATCAGAAATGTAGACAGTGTATCTGCAAAAATGTCGAGAATTTATTGAAAAATGTGTCCAAAATATGTATTAAAAGAAACTATGTATCATGTATATATAAAGTGTTCAACACGTTTCAAAAAAATATTTTACGTGTACACTAAAAGTGTTAATTACATATTTTAAAAATGTATTGTTGTTTTAAAAATATTTTAATTACCTTGAAAAAGTTCACTGTGTATTTGAACAAATGTAGACCATATATTTGAAAAAAGTGTTAGAAACATGTTTTAAATAAAAAATGTACATTGTGTATTTGATAAATGTACAACGTGTATCAAACAGACACAAAATCATAAGGGAAAAAAACCAGGTAAGAAACAAAATAAAACCAAAGAAAACAAGAAAACAAAGCAAAAAAGAAAGGGAACAAAAGAAAACGAGAAAAATAAAAAAACCAAGAAAAGAACGGAAAAATCTAAAGAGAAGACCCTAGTGAAAACAAAGAAATAAATGAAGAAAACCACTGAAAAATAAAAGAAAAACAAAAAAGCAAAGAAAACCATGATGAGACAAAAAATATAGATGAATTAAGTAAAACAAAAAACCAAAGAAAACCATGATGAGACAAAAGACAATTTACGGAGGGAATATTCTTTTTAGGAAATCCCATAAAACAATATAGATGAATTAAGTAGAACTGTTTTTTTGATAAATAGTAGAAAGGGAACAAAATGGCTTTTTGCGAGATCTTCTAGAGTTTCCCGAAATATAAGCATCGCTTTGGCCGGTTGCTAGCATGGAGCCTCTACACCTAGGAAGGGCCCAAAAGTGCTGGTGCGAGGGGCTTGGCTAGTCTTCTGAAAATCTTATTTTTGGGTTGTGTATAGGATGTTGATCCCGATTCTTATAAATTTGTGTCACCCCTTCATAGGCTTACCTGCGACTCAATAAACGACAAAGAGTAACTACGAAAATTATAGACGACATGTTCTTGATAAACTTTTATGCCGGGGCCACTAATCAACACACTTCATCAATGTGCAGGACTACTTTCCTGTTTGTATACATTTTTTGAACTATTCGTGCTTACGTATTTGAAATATGATTAGCCCCCTAATTCGATCATGGATCATTAACACCAATATTCACACATGGGTTTATAATATAAAGTTTTCTCGACTAGCCATTGTCCCAATGATGTGTCTAGCGTCGTCGGAGGGCGTGTGGGGGTGTGTATTCGGCGGATCTAGTGGGATTCGGTTGGCATTTTTGTCTTCGGTAGATCTGTTTAGATCCGACCATCGTTTATCTGTATTCGTGTGTCTTTGGGTTGGATGCTTCCCATCTACACTTCTCTTCGTCGATCGTCAAATAATATTTATTTGAGAGTTTTTTCTGTAATTAAAATTCTCTCATCATATTGGAATTATTTTATTTTTACAAAAAACATCATCTCAATGAGGTGAAATTTATAGTTAGATTTACTAGTGTGTTTCTTTTCAAACATCGCGTTATTGGCCTAGGAATATTTTTCATAGACGGCAATCAAAGAGGTCTCTTTGAAAATTACTAAAGTGGCCCTTTTGAACAAAAATATCATATGTGATTTTTCACGAAGTTCCCGTCGGCACAAACTGATTAATCATACTTTGTTTTACCTTAACAAGATGGACAACTTCCTGGTTGGTGAACTAGTTCTTTTGAGATCACCTACAAGTGTTTCTGAAATATTGAAATGCAATGAGATCGAATCATCATATTGGAGATAATGAAGGTTATATATTCTAAATAAATTTTATGGAAATAGATTTATTTGTTAAATTTTAAACTATTTTAACCATGTTTACACTAAATATCTGTAACAAGTCGTATTTGTAGCAAGATTTTTAGTCACCCCGCCACTTTTCCCTCATCTTCCCGCGCGTGTTCAGAAAATTGCCGGCCCGCAGCGCAATTAAAAGGCCCGATATTGTCTCTCTCTAAAAAAATACTAGGATCCTGATAAAATTTCTTATGTAGACCACCACCGTGCCATGGGTGGAGCCTAAACCTAATTCCCCGTCTCCCGATCTCCTCTCCACTCCCAGATCC
The DNA here is from genome assembly GCF_018294505.1 of Triticum aestivum. Taxonomy (NCBI): domain Eukaryota; kingdom Viridiplantae; phylum Streptophyta; class Magnoliopsida; order Poales; family Poaceae; genus Triticum; species Triticum aestivum. The sequence goes on along the minus strand of NC_057802.1, from coordinate 207,255,745 downwards.
CAGCCGCCACCCCCATCTTGCATCTTTGTCTCCTCCACGACAGTGAGCCGCTGCCGTTGTTTGCCAGCCCGCCGCCGCTAGCTCCCTGCCCCAGCAGCCCACCGCGTCGATTCGCTACTAACCCGGCCTTCATGCCGAGGCAACGCCGTCCGCCCGTCCCAAGGAGCTCCCAATCGTCCAACGCCTGAGCTACCCCCTATGGCATTCTTGGAGCCCATGTCCGCTGCCAAGGGCACCGGCTCTGGTGACACCGACACCACATCCACGGCCTCTTCTCCGGCGGCCTGTCTGCCTATCCGACATCCCGGAGCAAGAGGTGCCTGGACGGCTACCTGACTACGGACTCCCACGACCAGCAACGACTCTGACGGTGGCACCGCCGTGGAGCAGAAAAAGGACCCCCAAGCACGGACCTCCTTCCTCTCCAGACCGCAGCAGTGACTTGCCTTCTCTGCAGGTTATTCATGTGATGGCTTTACCTGTTGTAAATAGGTTTCTTGACTACTTTTTACTCTGGATGATTGCAGATTGCAATTATTTTCTATGTGATTTTAGGATAGTAATTGGATAATGTGTTCATGCAAATGTTGTATCACTTCGACTAGGGTATCTTACTGCTGAATTGTTTGGTGGATTGTTCAAACTAAGTCATTCAGTAGATTTGCTACAATGTAGGATCCCGTAAACTTCAGAGGTTTTGCAAAACTGGATCTGAGCACTATGGAGTCTGGAATTTGGCTTAGTATTTATGAGAGGGAGAGCGTTCAAGGTTTAATTTACCCCTTCACTATGTAGAGGGTTTGCTCATTCACCTTTGTCTACTATACATTAGCTATCATGGTCGACCTACATGTTCCCTTCTCTACAAAGTAAATACTAAAGTTGTTGCTATAATTTACAGTTATGTTTTCATAGCAGTTTGATATTTCTTTTGCTAGCAAGTCATTTTTCTCCATAACCTGTAAATATACTTTGTCGGCTCTGGTAAAATGATTCAACTGTGCTTCTGTAGTTAATTGTATTAAGTGCTTTATATTTTCTATTAGTATGGACTGTATCCATAAAGAGCTTCAGGAGCTTGTTGCACTTGGTCACCGTGTGAGTTTCTTTTAACTTAATGGGGACAACTTATAATGTTTTACTCATTCCACCTCACTGTACTAGTGCGTGCCATTGTTCTGTACTTCATTATGGAAAGTTGCAATAACAAGTAATGTTGTTTGCAGCCATCTTCCACCACCTCCTAATCTAGAGGTGTCAGATGTGATTGTTGAGAAAGCTGCAGATCAGGCTCTTCAATGAATAAACAAGGTGATGGCTATTTCTCATGACACTTCCATCAAGAGAGATACAATAAATTTTATGTAGATATATCTCCTGCCCACCTATAACTTCTTTGTGCATGTTCTGGTTTCACACACGCACATGCACACGCTTCTCTCTATCTTATGTACATTCTATTTTTGTTTCATTGTCTGCTTGGTGCAGAAGGTTATATTGGCTCCGCGGGCAGTTTCATGTATTCGGATGCTCTTCAACTTTACGCTCATTTGCATCCTTGTAGTCTCATGGATTTCTATAATATTTGAATATGCAATGCTGATGGACAGGAAGAACAATGCTCGTCAGTCCGGTGAGATTTCTATCCATCTTTTGCATTACTATTTCTTGATTATGCAGTTTTGAACCAACATGTTTAGTTAATGCTTAAACCTGCATGTGTCTTCGTTAAGTGGTTTCCTTATGTGCCACCAATTCTATAGCCCACTTATCTTCATGCATGTAACACATGCTATTCTTTCATGTCTAATAAAGCAAAACCTTAGCTGTTATTTAGGGAATTGCTATATGCTTTGTTAGTCAAACATCCTACATGCCCATACATTCAGTTGTACGTACTTGAGATGATTATCTGTAGGCAAAAAAAATAGTATGCTATAATTGTAATCAAAAGTTGCAAGTCTTATGGACAAATTGGATTTATTTACCTTTGTTAGTTTTGTGTCATGCACTAATGTAGAGAAAGTGAACATTAAAAAAATGATTTTCGCTGAAGATCTAGATTTGCTCCAAAAAAGGTTAACATGTCAATCTTATTGTCATTTATCATCTATATTCATACACAATTGGCATCTTCCTTCTGTTCATGTAACTGAACATGTACATTCACTTTTGCAGATAATTTGGTGTTCACTCGCTTGTGGAGATTGGCATAGGAAACAAGTCTTTTTGGTTCAGCTCAAAACATTATGGTTTTGGACTAGTTATCAACTACTCTTTATTCTTGCCGTGACTTGGCCATGTGATATGGTTGCAACTGATTCTATTGTTGTTTCTGTCCCATTAATGTAAATGTGACTTACAGTTCCTATGTTTTTTTTATCTATTTTGTGATTGAAATGCAATTAGTTAATTTTGTGAGCCTGAAATTTGAACTCGGCTATACAAATTCAACAGGAAAATATATATATTAAATCTACTGCTATAGAAACATGTGCGCTAACACTGTAATGGAAATCTAAATGTGCAATGAATACTTGGCTCGGCCAAACGTGCATCCACGTCACCTTTCCTTCTCCCTCTTAAAGTCCTTTCGTTTATTGCCATGTCATCGCCACAACATCATCAATTATGGGGAAAAAATCAATGAGTTGCAGAGGTACTAAAATGTGTTACAAATGGTGTTGCTAAAGTTAGAAAACTATGTTACTAGTAATGTTACCATGCCTAAATTTATGTTACTACTTGTGTTACTATAGTTATAAGAATGTGTTACCAGCTTACAAGTAACACATATGGTGCATGTTACAACAACAACTTGTAACACAATTTTTAACGCATAGTAACAACTATTATGTGTGACAGCGGAATCTCTTAGTAACACGGCCTAACGTAACACTTCTCAAAATGTGTTACTCCACACCTTCGTAACACTTTTTTGGACCTGTGGTAACACAAGTGCGTGTTACAAAAGTTCCATCCTGTTGTAGTGACTTGTCACGGACGTGATGCCTATATACATGATCATACCTAGATATTCTAATAACTATGCTTAATTCTATCAATTGCTCGACAGTAATTTGTTTACCCACCGTAATACTTATGCTATCTTGAGAGAAGCCACTAGTGAAACCTAGGGCCCCCGGGTCTATTTTCCATCATATTAATCTCCCGTCAACAAACTATTTCTATTATCATTTATTTTGATTTCTTTACTTTTACTCTTTACCATAAAAATACCAAAAATATTATCTTATCATCTCTATCAGATCTCACTCTCGTAAGTGACCGTGAAGGGATTGACAACCCCTTTAACGCGTTGGTTGCGAGGTTCTTATTTGTTTGTGTAGGTGTGTGGGACTTGAGCGTGGTCTCCTACTGGATTGATACCTTGGTTCTCAAAAACTGAGGGAAATACTTACGCTACTTACTACATCACCCTTTCCTCTTCAAGGGAAAATCAACGGAGTGCTCAAGAGGTAGCAAGAAGGATTTCTGGCGCTGTTGCCGGGAGGCTTACGCAAAGTCAAGTCCAGATTTGATTGCCCAACAACGAGCCATTTCTGGCACCGTTGCTGGGGAGTCTACGCACAAGTCAAGACATATCAAGTACCCATCACAAACTCTTATCCCTCGCATTACATTATTTGCCATTTGCAAAGAAAGAACCGCCAGGATGCGTGCTAAGAAAGAATGCTTTGTAAAAGCGTGTTCTTCAAATTTTTATGAGAATAAAGATGAAGATCCAAAAGTTATTGATGTGTCTCCTATTAAATCTTTGTTTTGCAATATGAATCTTGATAATGATGGGACTGGAGATGAGTCAACTTTAGTTAGAAGGCGTCCCAAAAATTCAAAGTTTTTAGATCTTGATGCAAAATTTGGTAAAAGTGGGATTGAAGATGTCAAAACTTTAGAGATCAATGAACCCAATATCTTGGATTTCAAGGAATTTAATTATGATAATTGCTCTTTGATAGATTGTATTTCCTTGTTGCAATCCATGCTAAATTCTCCTCATGCTTATAGTCAAAATAAAGCTTTTACTAAACATATCGTTGATGCTTTAATGCAATCTTATAAGAAAAACTTGAGTCGGAAGTTTCTATCCCTGGAAAACTTTATGATGAGTGGGAACTTACTATTAAAATTAAAATTAAAGATCATGAATGCTATGCTTTGTGTGATTTGGGTGCTAGTGTTTCCACGATTCCAAAAACTTTGTGTGATTTGCTAGGATTCCGTGATTTTGATGATTATTCTTTAAACTTGCACCTTGCGGATTCCACTATTAAGAAACGTATGGGAAGAATTAATGATATTCTTATTGTTGCAAATAGGAACTATGTGCCCGTAGATTTCATTGTTCTTGATATAGATTGCAATCCTTCAAGTCCTATTATTCTTGGTAGACCTTTCCTTAGAACGATTGGTGCAATCATTGATATGAAGGAAGAGAATATTAGATTCCAATTTCCGCTAAGGAAAGGCATGGAACACTTCCCTAGAGAGAAAATTAAATTGCCTTATGAATCTATTATGAGAGCAACTTATGGATTGCCTACCAAAGATGGCAATACCTAGATCTATCCTCGATTTTATGCCTAGCTAGGGGCATTAAACGATAGCGTTTGTTTGGAGGCAACCCAATTTTATTTTTAGTTTTTTGCTTTTTGGTTCTGCTTAGGAATAAATCTTTGATCTAGCCTCTGGTTAGATGTGTTTTTATGTCTTATTTAGTGTTTGTGCCAAGTTAAACCTATAGGATCTTCTTGGATGATAGTTATTTGATCTTGCTGAAAATTCCAGAAACTTTCTGTTCATGAAAACAATTGTTAAAAATCCCCAAAACGTGATAAAATACTGATTCCAATTGCAGCAGATCAATAAACAAATTATCTAGGTCGTCCTATTTGGTAGATTTTTCTGAGTTCCATAAATTTGTGTTAGTTACAGATTACTACAGACTGTTCTGTTTTTGAGAGATTCTGTTTTTCGTGTGTTGTTTGCTTATTTTGATGAGTCTATGGCTAGTAAAATAGTTTATAAACCATAGAGAAGTTGGAATACAGTAGGTTTAACACCAATATAAATAAAGAATGAGTTCAATACAGTACCTTGAAGTGGTGCTTTCTTTTCTTTCGCTAACAGAGCTCACGAGATTTTCTATTAAGTTTTGTGTTGTGAAGTTTTCAAGTTTTGGGTAGGGATTTGATGGATTATGGAACAAGGAGTGGCAAGAGCCTAAGCATGGGGATGCCCAAGGCACCCCAAGGTAAATCCAAGGACACCAAAAATCCAAAGCTTGGGGATGCCCCGGAAGGCATCCCCTCTTTCGTCTTCGTCCATCGGTAACTTTTCTTGGAGGTATATTTTTATTCACCACATGATATGTGTTTTGCTTGGAGCGTCTTGTATGATTTGAGTCTTTGTTTTTTAGTTTACCACAATCATCCTTGCTGTACACACCTTTTGAGAGAGACACACATGATTCGGAATTTGTTAGAATACTCAATGTGCTTCACTTATATCTTTTGAGCTATATAGTTTTTGCTCTAGTGCTTCACTTATATCTTTTAGAGCACGGCGGTGGTTTTGTTTTATAGAAACTTTTGTTCTCTCATGGTTCACTTATATTATTTTGAGAGTCCTACAAAACAGCATGGTAATTTTCTTAAATTGAGAAATTAGTCCTAATATGATAGGCATCTAAGATTAGTAAAAACTTTCTTGTAAGTGCGTTGAATACTAAGAGAAGTTTGATGCTTGATAATTGTTTTGAGATATGAGGATGGTGATATTAGAGTTATGCTAGTTGAGTAGTTGTGAATTTGAGAAATACTTGTGTTAAAGTTTGTGATTCCCGTAGCATGCACGTATGGTGAACCGTTATGTGATGAAGTCGGAGCATGATTTATTTATTGATTGTCTTCCTTATGAGTGGCGGTCGGGGATGAGCGATGGTCTTTTCCTACCAATCTATCCCCCTAGGAGCATGCGTGTAGTACTTTGTTTCGATAACTAATAGATTTTTGCAACAAGTATATGAGTTCTTTATGACTAATGTTGAGTCCATGGATTATACGCACTCTCACCCTTCCACCATTGCTAGCCTCTCTAATACCGCGCACCTTTCGCCGGTATCATACACCCACCATTACCTTCCTCAAAACAGCCACCATACCTACCTATTATGGCATTTCCATAGCCATTCCGAGATATATTGCCATGCAACTTACCATCGTTCCGTTTACTATGACACGCTTCATCATTGTCATATTGCTTTGCATGATCATGTAGTTGACATCGTATTTGTGGCAAAGCCACCCTTCATAATTCTTTCATGCATGTCACTCTTGATTCATCGCAGATCCCGGTACTCCGCCGGAGGCATTCACATAGAGTCATATTTTTGTTCTAAGCATTGAGTTGTAATTCTTGAGTTGTAAGTAAATAAAAGTGTGATGATCATCATTATTAGAGCATTGTCCCAGTGAGGAAAGGATGATGGAGACTATGATTCCCCCACAAGTCGGGATGAGACTCCGGACGAAAAAGAAAAAAAAAGAAAAAAAAGAGGCCAAAAAAAGAGAAAAGGCCCAAATAAAAAAAATGAGAGAAAAAGAGAAAAGGGACAATGTTACTATCCTTTTACCACACTTGTGCTTCAAAGTAGCACCATGATCTTCATGATAGAGAGTCTCCTATGTTGTCACTTTCATATACTAGTGGGAATTTTACATTATAGAACATGGCTTGTATATTCCAATGATGGGCTTCCTCAAAATGCCCTAGGTCTTCGTGAGCAAGCAAGTTGGATGCACACCCACCTAGTTTCTTTTGTTGAGATTTCATACACCTATAGCTCTAGTGCATCCGTTGCATGGCAATCCCTACTAACTCACATTGATATCTATTGGTGGGCATCTCCATAGCCCATTGATACGCCTAGTTGATGTGAGACTATCTTCTCCTTTTTTGTCTTCTCCACAACCACCATTACCTTCTTTCATACATGTCATTCTAGATGCAGTTTTTTGTCACGTGAGTTTTCAAAGTAATAAGTTCTATCGTCACTCCTCCTTGCACATGCCCGCAAGTAGTCTCTAGAGCGTTCGCCCCTGATATCACCAATGGCCGGTTTCCCACTCGCAACTACTGCTTCTTTGTCCTCCTAGTCCCATATCGGTTTCATGTCGTAGTATCCCGCCACACCCATACAATGGGCGTGTGTTCCTCTTTCGAAGTTCTGATTGCTTGGCACTCTTCTCATTAAACTCTATAGCTGCCCCGACCCTTATGAATTCTACCCAGTCTGCCTTCGTAATTTGGAGGTATGCAGGGATGGGTCCTTGCCATCACTCAAGTACTTCTTGTAGAACACGTGCTTCTAGTTTCTCCAAGCATCACTGGCCTTCTTCAGTGCAGCGTGTTCCACCTGCATTCTCCACTGCTCTGGAATATTGAAGTGATCCATGATCTCCCGGACTATCCTTTGTCGTGTTTCTGTGTCAGCCTTCCGAAACCCTGGCAGATTAATGTTGAGCCTTGCCCTACCAACAAATCCACACACACTCTTGAACCTCATGCATGCTTTATCTGGTTTAGTTGGAGCCCAAGACTTTAAATCATTGTCGGTTACTTCATATACACCTTTAGGCCGGTGTGTGGGCTTCCTTGGAGCGTTCCTCAGTGTCCTGACTTGAAGGGTAATTGCTGCAGCGCTATCCCGTTCTAGATTACTTGATCCCTGACCATCTACTGGAGACCTAGGGTTGTCAGACACAGATGAGGATACATCGCCTGAAGCATCAGTCTTGTCGCTGCTACTCGGCATCTACAAAGAACACATCCGAACCTCAGGAAAGGAGGATAAGCACAAAGCTAACAACTTGGTAGCAAGCTGTCTAAACATGTCATGCAATAATTTTGAAAATGTGCAGCTAATTTGTTAACTTTGTGTGACTTGGGCACCCATGATTTGTAAATCGACAATAACTAATTGGAACAAACATAGCTTATATGTACTAGTTAGGAAGGTAGATAATGAACATATATACATAGCCAATTTGGGAACATGCCAAACGGAATAGGAAGAGGGATTGCGAGGAATTATGCCTCACCGTGATGGAGAGCAGTAACTAACAATTTTTTGTGTAGACCCTACAGGACCACGGGAGAGGCGAGGGTAACAGGATAGGCATAAAAGCTAGTGTTATGGCTTAATTCCCATGTACATGGGGGAACTGGGATCAGTACACGCGATAATTCTAAATTGAACCAATTAAGTTGCAGAATAGGCATAAAAACTAGTGTTACGGCTTAATTCCCATGTACATGGGGGAACTAGGATCATTAGGTTGACCTTGAATGAACTTAGGTTTTTTGATGATTTTCCGCTTCTCCGTTTGGATGGTGCATGATCCCTTGGCTGGCAACTCAGCAAATTCATCGAACTCATCCTCATCAACAACATCCTCGACGTCCAGTACCCTCCTCTTCCCCATGCATCACTACATGGCAGTTCTTATACAAGGGTTATGTCGCATAGAAAATCTGGGTTGCATCTCTGGCAAGAATGAATGGGTCCGTGTGATATGCCATCGTTGTCTTGTTAACAGATGTCTTCCTGTAATCATCAACCTTTACCTGACTAAGAGGGATCCATGTGCACCTGAATAATGGCACGTTAACTTTCACATAGTTAAGCCGCCAAATCTCGTTGATGATTCCATAGCTTCATCCACAGTCATGCATTCTACTAGAATAGAGCTGTTCTGATATGAGGTCTTCTCATCACATTCCTCAGTGTAGAACCTATAGCCATTTATGTCATACGCTTGGTACATCAACACCGTAGGTGATGGCTTTTGTGCCAACCACGTAGCAATGTCATCCATGGATCCGTGTGCCAAACGATCCTTCAGCCATCTGGCGTAGTGCTTATTGTGCTCCTTCATCTCGACATCTAATGGATGCACCATTGGTAAGAAGCTTTGGCGTATCTCCTCCAAGTGTTCCTCAGCATAAGCGTTGAGAACTGGGCTGTTAAGCAGTACCGTCAATTGGGCTTTGTCGGCCAAATCTCTACACGCAGCCTCTTGCATGCCAGCAAGGACCGGCTTACCTTCCAGCCTTCCCTCATGGCGAGAGAGGGGCAAACCTATAGATCTTTGTTTCATGTATTCGGTCCAAAGCTCAACCACCTCATCCACGTTACAACCTTGTAGGATGCTTGCCTCTGGATGCCTTCGGTTCTGACAATAAAGCTTTAATATTCCCATGAACTTCTCGAAGGGATACATGTTCGAAGAAAAACATGACCACAATACTTTATATGGTCGACAAGGTGCACAGTGAGATGGACCATGACATCAAAGAATGACGGTGGGAAAAACATCTCTAGGCTAGACAATATTCTTGCAATATCCGGTTGCATATAATCCATCTCTTCAGGATCTACCACTTTTTGCAATAGTTTGTTGAAGAAATCACATAGCTCAATGAGTGTGTTTCTTATATCTGTGTCCATCAGATTCCTGATGGCCGCCGGGAGGATTTGTGTCAACATTACATGGCAATCATGTGACTTCATGTGTGCCAACTTGATTTTACCTGAGCTCACATCCACGAGACTTCTGATGTTTGCTGAGTAGGAAGAGGGTGTCTTAACTGACAACAAATAGTTGAAAAATTCTTTTGCCTCTTTTGTACTGAAATTGTAACTCTACTAAGCATGGAGGAATTTGTTACCATCTTGTGCTTCACTCTTGTGTTTTGATTGATCACCAAGCATATCGAGTCGTGCACCATCACCATCCTTTGTTTTACCTTTAGTCTTGAGCTGAGTACCAAGGAATCTTTCACATACTTTCTTCTCTACGTGCATGACATCGATGCAGTGACGTAGAATCTCTGAGTAAGATAATTCCCAGAACACTGATTTCTTCTTAAACACTTGATCCCTGGGTATTTGTTTCACCGTCAAAGCGTGGTTCTTGCCAAGCAAAACATTAATTTTTTTAGTCATGTTTTGTACCAACTCCCCAGCATAAGGTCTTGATCCCAAATCTACCTCTGCCATACCATCAAATTCAGTTTCATCTTTCAGAATGGGTGATCTTTCCGTAAGAACCTATGATGACGCATATACACAGTTTTGTGCGAGTTGGGAAGAAATCTACTCGCTGTCCTATCCATGCATGTGACACACCCTACATCTCCCCTTGTTTTCTGCCCCGATGTGTTGCCTAATGCTGGCATATCTTGAATGGTGTGCAGCAGCATCGCATGCAGATTAAAAAACTTCTTTTTGTAAGCATCATAACATTTTACAGCAGGCTTTTGTACACACAATTTCAGTAGTTCTTCAACTAGTAGCTGAAAGTAAATGTCGATGTCATTTCCAGGTTGCTTCGGACCTTGGATAATCATTTACATCATGATGTATTTTTTCTTCATACAGAACCAATGAGCAAGGTTATATATGCACAGAAGCACCGGCCATGTGCTGTGTTTGGTGCTCATATCGCCAAAAGGATTCATCCTGTCAGTACACTCCCCGAGCCTTATACTTCTAGGATCCTTGGCAAAGTCTTCAAACTTGTTGTTGATTCATTCCCACTAAGCCCCATCTTTCAGATGCCTCATATATTTATCCGCATTTCGCTCATCTTGATGCCACTGCAACCTCTTTGCCTCTCTAGGGTTTGCAAACAAATGCCTCAACCTTGGATTTAAAGGCAAGTACCAAACAACCTTGAATGGGATTCCTTTCTTGATCTCATCATCCAATTTGTACTTGTCCTTTGGTCTCCCGCCCTTGTATCGTGCATGCTTGCATGTGGGATATGCACGCAAATCTTTGTACACACCACGGTACAATATACAATCCTTCACACAAGCATGTATCTTCTGTATTTCAAGTTCCAATGGGCAAACAATTTTCTTCACTTCATTCGTGCTTTTGGGGAACACATTATCTTCTAGAAGAATTTCTTTGAAAAGACCTAACAACTCTGTGAAGCCCTTGTTTGATAGAACGTTTGCTGCTTTAAATCTAAGAAGCGCCAGTGTGGCACTCAACTTGGAATATTTCTTTTTCCAACCTCGATACAAATCTTTCTTGGAGTCCGCATCAATGGATGGCAGATCCTTGTACCCAACCATATATTTTTTTGGGCCCCAGAAATGAGCAATCATAGCAGCAAAATATGGCATATCAAGGTCGTCGTCGTCATCATTTGCGTTGTCGCCTTGGTTTTCCAGTGGGTTTTTTGGCTTTCTGGTGTTCCATTGGTAGATTGACGCCTCAACCCCGATGTTAGATTCAACATCCATGTGACTCTAATCGGGGTTGGGCATGTCACAGCCTTGGGTATGTTCATCCATGACCGGCTCTTCACCATTTCTGGTCCAACGTGTATATCCATCCATGAATCACCGAGTGACTAAGTGGAACTTGACAATTGTAACTTCATGTGATTCTGTATTGGCACAACGACTACATGGACACATGATGTAATCCTCATTACTAATTCTCTTCTTTGTACTTCCAGCCAAATTGTTGAACTCCGTCATGCCACTAATATAATCCGAGTTTCTCCGAGCCTTCATCCATTTGGATCGTTCCATCTGCACCACACGAGGGGTAATTAGAAACAAAACAACAACATTAATGCATGGATTAACTGATGCCCAACGATGCGTGCATAAATCACAAGATTTTTATTTTCATAATTACTGAGGGCGCTCCATATTGTTATCCAAGCGTGCGATGGCAAAAATTAATGGCCAGTCAATTTACCTTAATTAAGCACTACCCTTATGAATTGAATACCTTAATTAAGCCTGTAATGCCCACGATGCGGCTATATCTCCCACGTGTCGAGGCACGACTTGGAGGCATAACCGCATGGTGGTTTTGTCACAAGAAGGGTCATCTTCACACAATCCCATGTAGTGAACAAGAATGGGATAAAGAGTTGGCTTACAATCGCCACTTCACACAATACATAAATTAAACATAAATCATTCAGAGTACAATCAAGGTCCGACTACGGAACCAAAACAAAAGAAGACAACACCAAATGCTAGATCCCTAATTGTCCCAACTGGGCACCACTACTGATCATCAGGAAACGAAACATAGTAACGACCAAGGTCCTTGTCGAACTCCCACTTGAGCTCGGTTGCGTCACCTGCACTGGTATCCTCGGCACCTGCAACTGTTTTGGTAGAATCTGTGAGTCACGAGGACTCAGCAATCTCACGCCCGCAAGATCAAGACTATTTAAGCTTATGGGTAGGAAAGGGGTAATGAGGTGGAGCTGCAGCAAGCACTAAGCAAATATGGTGGCCAACATACACAAATAAGAGCAAGAAGAGAAGCAACGCAACGGTCGAGAAGCTAGAAGTGATTAAGAAGTGATCCTGAAACTACTTACGTTCAAACATAACCCGAAATGTGTTCACTTCCCGGACTCCGCCGAAAAGAGACCATCACGGCTACACACGCGGTTGATGTATTTTAATTAAGTCAAGTGTCAAGTTCTCTACAATCGGACATTAACAAATTCCCATCTGCCACATAACCGCGGGCACGGCTCTCGAAAGTTTATACCCTGCAGGGGTGTCCCAACTTAGCCCATCATAAGCTCTCACGGTCAACGAAGGATATTCCTTCTCCCGGGAAGACCCAATCAGTCTCGGAATCCCGATTACAAGATATTTCGACAATGGTAAAACAAGACCAGCAAAGCCGCCCGACTGTGCCGACAAATCCCGATAGGAGCTGCACATATCTCGTTCTCAGGGCACACCGGATTGTCCAAACTTCCGGTAGGCGAGCCCAGAGTTGCCCCTGGTGGCCACCGGCAGTTGACAGGTTGGACCAACACTCACGACGAGCGCTGCCCCGGGGGGTAAAATAAGATGACCCTTGGGCTCGCGAAAACCCAAGGGAAAGGCTTAGGTAGGCAAATGTAAAACCAAGGTTGGGCCTTGCTGGAGGAGTTTTATTCAAAGAGAACTATCAAGGGGGTCCCATAAATCCCCAACCGCGCAAGGGACGCAAAATCAAGGAACATAACACCGGTATGACGGAAACTAGGGCGGCAAGAGTGGAACAAAACACCAGGCATAACGCCGAGCCTTCCACCCTTTACCAAGTATATAGATGCATTAATTAAATAAGAGATATTGTGATATCCCAAAATATCCATGTTTCAACATGGAACCAACTTCATCTTCACCTGCAACTAGCAATGCTATAAGAAGGGCTAAGCAAAAGCGGTAACTTAGCCAAACAACGGTTTGCTAGGAAAGGATGGTTAGAGGCTTGACATGGCTATATGGGAGGCATGATAAACAAGTGGTAGGCAGCGTGACATAGCAATAGAGCGAACAACTAGCAAGGAAAGATAGAAGTGATTTCGAAGGTATGGTCATCTTGCCTGAAATCCTGCAAGGAAGAAGAACGAGTCCGTGAAGAAGACAAACGGACGTAGTCGAACGAATCCTCACAACTCCGGAATGAAGCCGAAGCTAACGAGAGAAGCAAACCGGAAAGAAGCAAACAACATGGTAAACAACCAACACATAAGCATGGCATGATGCGCAATCAAGTATGATGCATGTCCGATTTAATGAGTCATGACATGGCAAAGTGCAACAAACAATACTACAAATTAAGTGGAGTTCAATATGCAACGAGTTGCATGTTGAAGAAACACCACATTTGAGTTATTTAGTTCGCTCTCATTAAGGTACACAACAATATTAAATGTTGTTAAACATGGCAAGAGGTGAAGCATAATAAAACTACACATCTAGGCAAGTTTAAATGAGGCAGGAACAACAAACAACAATTCCGGAAAATCCTCATGTCCATAGTTTAGATTTGGTACTGTTCTGTCCTAAAGCATATTTTAGTGTTGTTAAACATGCAAAGTAATGCTACCATGTTAATCTATGCATTTTTCCACCCCATTTACATATAAAGTTTATTAAATTCGGAGCTACGATTATTTAGTTATGAAATAAATCATTTTAACATGGCATTTATGCAAAATTAAACAAACAGCGAGTTTAAACATTTTAAACATGGATGAGAGTTGGATATTATGAAACTAGACAAAATTCTAAGCATTTTACATATTTAAAACGTTTTAATCCGGTGCACGGTTGTGGAGTTATTAAATGCATGAACACGAGGGTGCAATCTGTAAACATGCAGTTTTCTGGATAATTAGCTAAATCGTTGAGGAAAAAAAACATGCGTTGGGCCGAATCTAAAACAGGGCAGCGACTTGGGTTCTCACCAT